>NW_004955579.1:228051-237474 GCF_000276665.1 Chinchilla lanigera
CCACCCATCCATATCCATCCATCCACTCATCCATCCATCATCCACCCACCCACCCATCCATATCCATCCATCCATCCATATCCATCCATCCATGTCCGTCCATCCATCCTTCCATCATCCATCTATATCTATCCATCTATCCATCATCCACCCACCCACCCATCCATCCATCCATATCCATCCATCCATCTACCCACCCATCCATCCATCCATTTATCTATCCATCCATCCATCCAGTCCATAAACCTGAGCATGTGGAAGGCACTAGGCACTCATCCATAGTCCCGGTGATCAAACTGGGGGGTGGCCACCTCCTACCTCATCCTTGGGAGAAAAAACGAACTTTAATTGGAAAATTAGAGGGAGTAGGGAAGAACCCCAGCTCAGGTGGTTGGAGAAGGCTGCTCTGACAGAGGTACAGGCTCCACCCTCAAAGGCTGAGGCGGCTTCAAGGACAGCTGGTGGCTGGGGTTGTTGATCCGTGTCTCATTCCTGGTATCACAGCTCTAGAAGCCCCAGGACTGAGGGGTGGGTCTGTCCCCATGAAAGAATGTTTCTGTCTGTGGGGGTCCCAGGCACGCAGCCCCACCTCTCCTGGGATCTAGGTGATCACAGCCTAGGGACAGTGGCTGGAACTTCTGAGTGCTGCTGAAGGTCCCTGCAAACCTTGGTCTTGGAGGGGGAGGAGGCCCTGTAAATTCCCTGCTCCGAGCTAGAGGCTCCCTGGATGATCTGCACACCCCACCCCAGCAGAAGAACAGAGAGCACAGCAGGGCTGGATTTGCAATGACAAGGGACACAACCTCGAGTCCCAAGGCCGAGAGACAAGTGGATAGAGTGCCACACAGCAAGGTCCTGTCTCAAAAAAAGTAAGTGTGGCGCACCCCTGTAATCCCAGCACGCAGGAGGCTGAGACAGGAGGGTCACAGCGAGTTTGAGGCCAGCGTGGGCTACACAGGGAGGTCACGCCTGATCTCTGTTCATCTGCTGGTGGACACGCTGGCTGTAGTGCAATGTTCTACAGTGAGCGTGGGCAAGCAGGGGTGCCGATAGCATGCTGCCTTTAACTCTTTGGGTGTATATGAAGGGGTGCTAGGGCTGGATCACACGGTAATTGTCTGCAGTGTTTCTGTGAAACCTCCACACTGATTTCCACAGGGGCTGAGCTCAGGGACACTCCCACCAGCAGTGTGGGAGAGCTCCTTTCCTCCCCATCCTCACCAGCACTGCTTTTTGCTTTCTTCTGGTTTATTTGTTTGTTGAGGCGGGATCTCACTACATATTTCAGGCTGTTCTTGAACTCAGTATGTACCCCAAGCTGGCCTTGAACTCATGGTGATCCCCCTGCATCAGCCTCCAAATGCTGGGACTACAAGTGTGTGCTACTACATCTGACTCCCCTTTTTTAGTTTTTTTGTGTGTATCAGGAATTGAACTCAGGACCTTGTGCTTTGCCAGGCTTGTACCACTGAGCTAATTCCCTGGCCCTCTCCTTTTTAAATTTTATTTATTTATTTATTTAGGTTTTTGGGTTTTTTTTTTTTTTTTTTTTTTTTTTGAGAGAGTCTCGCTATGTTGTTCAGGCTGGCCTTGAACTCACTTTTTAGCCCAGGCTGGTCTCGAACTTACAACGATCCTCCTGCTTTAGCCTCCTGAGTGCTGGCAGGTGTGTGCCACCAGGCCCAGCCCTCTCCTTTTTTTAAAGGAAGGGTCTCCTTAAATTGCCCAGGTTGACCTGGAACTTGAACTCCACCTGCCTCAGCCTCCTGGAGTGCTGGGATTATAGATGCACACTACCATTACCATTATTTTATGTTTCTGCTAAGGACACTTTCCTTTGTGATCTCAATACTATTTTTCCTCTTAAGTAGCACCATGAGAGGCCCTTGTTTCATTTTTATTTATTGTTTTTCGGGGGGTGCGGTACAGGGAATCAAACTCAGGACCTCACGCTTGCCAGGCAGGCACTGCGCCACTGAGCTAAATCCCTGGTCCCTGGCCTCGTTTTAGAATGAGATCCTGCACTTGGCCCCAAGAGACCAACCAGACTGGATGGAGCCATTTGTCCCAAATGCTTCAGAGCCACCCTGAAACTTCAAGCGGGCAAACAGGTCCACAGAGCAAATTTCCCGAGAGCAGATCCCAGGCCGCCTAGGTCAGCTGGCCATCAAGGAAGTCACTGTGCTCCGCCCTCACAGGTGACCTGAGGTGACCTGGCCTTTCTCCCCGCTGTTTCCTGTTCCTGCCTGAACACTGAGGCTCTGCCCGGGGAGAGCTCTGCTTCTGCTTGGTAGAACAGAGGTGCCTCACGCATGACAAAGCCACGTCGGAGCCAGATGGGGTGACACACGCCTGTAATCCCAGCTGTGCTTCCAGCAGCAGCCCCAGGTTCCACCCAGCTCTGCACAATCAAAAGTACTTACATCCAGAACTAGATGCCTTGTGGCTTTGTCCTTTGGCACTCTCAAAAGGTTTATTCAGCTGGGGGCAGTAGCACACATATCTTATGCCAGGAGGCTCAGGCAGGAGGATCACAAATTTGAGGCCAGCCTGGGAAACTGAGCCAGCTGTGCACTTGCCCGGTCTTCTGACCTTGCTGTTCCCAAGCAGTGCCCCAGGCCCCGCCTCCTGTCCCGGCACCCGCTTGGCAGGGCACACACACGTCCCTGTGGAACGGAGTGGCCACATGTCCCCAGCAGACCAGCGGGCTGACAGCAAGGACTGCACTCACCTGGGGGCACTGGGCTCAGTATCACCAGCTCTGCTGTTAGCTGGGTCCCCACACGGGGCCTTCAGTGAGGGACACGCAGACCTGAGGTGATACCTGAACCCACAAAAGTGTTGCTTGTTTTGAGACAGGGTCTTGCTACGTAGTCCAGGCTGGCCTTGAGCTCACAGCAATCTTCCTGCCTCAGCCTCCCAAGTGCAGGTGTGTGCCACCAGGCCTCGCCGGACGTAGCACATCCGATTCTCTGTGTCCCCTTCCCCTCTTGCCCTGCCTTTATTTTCGTTTATTTTGGGGGTACGAATGAAACCCAGGGTCTTGCTCATAGGGAGCATGCAGAGCACTCTGGACCCCGGAGGACGTTGCCAGGGCCTAACCTTTCACACCGGAAAAAGAATTTTCCACTAGGAATCCTGTTGGCATCCCAAGAATGTGGAACAGCTTGTTTTAAAAATAGTCCCCTTTATCTTTCTTTCTCTTTTTTGTCCTGGCCACCCTTGGAAATGTCCTGGCCTCTGGAATTCTCCATCTACCCAGCCTGAGCTACCACCTCACCCAGGAGAACACCCCTGCCTGCTCCCCACTGTGCTGACCCAAGCCCACACCCCTCAGCCCCAGCCTCTCCGGTGACAGAGCCTGACTTCTAAGATGGCCCAGAGCCCTGCACAGACTGGGGGACAGCAGGTGCTCCGTACATGTCTAACTAGTGGATGAATGAAAATACACTCCTGCTTTGTTTGGTCATTTGCTTTTTCAGACAGGATCTCACTGTGTAGCCCAGGAAGCCTCACACTCCCTGTTATCCTGCCTCAGCCTCCCCTGGGATTACAGGCGTGACCCATCATGCCCAGCTGTTTCTCCAGGTTTCTATGTGTACCTGTGCATATGTGGAAATACGCGTATACACACACACACACACACACACACACAAATGAATACAAATTTTTTGTCTGTGTGACACTGAGGATTGAACCCAGGTCCATCTCACTGAGCTACGTCCCCAGATCTTTTTTATATTTTTAATTTTGAGACAGGGTCTTGTGAACTCACTAAGTTGACCAGGCTGGGCCTGAACTTGTGATCCTCCTCACTCAGCCTCCCAGACTGCTGGGATTACAGGCGTGAGCCACCACGCTGGGCTAATAAAAATAATACATATATATATATTTATATATATATATATTTTTTTTTTTTTCTTTGCCTTTTTGAGATAGGGTTTCACTATGCAGCTCAGGCTGGCCTTCAACTCACTTTGAAGCCCAGGCAGGCCTCAAATTCACAGTAATCCCCCTGCCCCAGCCTCCCAAGTGCTGGGATTACAGGCATGTACCACCACGCCTGGCATAAAAACAATTTTTAAAAAATTGAGTCACATATTCTATATTGGGTATCTTTGATGTCAACAAACATAACCATACTGTTGTTATTTCTTTTCTGCTGTGCTGCGATTGATCTGGGGTGCCAGGCATGCTAGGTGAGTGCTCTACCTCTGGGCTGTGCCCCAGTTCCCTGCACTGGGGATTTTATGGCCTGCCTGGTGTTTCATGGCAAGGAGATTCTGATCATCCTCACACTTGTGCTATCTTATTTTTGTGTTATCTTTGTGTGTATCTTATTTTTCCCCACTTAGCACTTATTGACATAGGTCTACAAGTGTGATTATTGGGATAAACATGAATTATTTGTTGTGGCTTTTTTCCTTCATGTGTTTTTGTTGTTGTTGTTTTTTGAGACATGGTCTCACTATGTACCTCAGGTTGGTCTTGAACTCACTATGGAGCCCAAGCTGGACTCGAACATGCATCGATCCTCCTGCCTCAGCCTCCCAAGTGCTGGGATTATAGCCATGTGCCACCATGCCAGCTTCAAAGATGAATTTTTTCTTTTGTTTTTTCTGGTACTGGGAATCGAACTCACGACCTTGCATTTGCCAGGCAGGCGCTGTGCCGCTGAGCTAAATCCCCAGCCCTGAAAGATGAATTTTACAGTTTGATAAAAAGGGCTCAAGTTGTTCTTGAGGACTTCCCCTGAGGTCCCCAGCTTGTGGATGGGCCCTTGGACACTGACAGCTGTCCCAACCCGACTGGGCAGTACCTCCGCAGTGAGCCCGTCAGCCCATCCTGCAGACCCAGGTCATTGCTCTCGGCCCTGCGCTCAGGATCGCATGGCTTCCTCCACCTGCCCTGGGAGACAGGGTCATCAGCCCTGGTGCCTTCTCTTTGTCTGCGTCAGCCTGGGCCGGCCTGCTTCCAGGCAAGCTTAAGCACTTCTTGCCCAGGGCCTTTGGCCTCTCCCCACCCTCTCCGCCCTCAGTGCTAGGGACTGAGCCCAGGGCCTGGGCCCTGAGCTACATTCCCAGCCATTTCTCTTTTTTTCTCTTCAGACAAGGTTTCTGCTCAATCACTAAATGTCCCAGGCTAGGCTTGTACCAGGAATTCTCCTGAGTCAGCCTCCCAGAACGCTGAGATCACAGGCGTCTGCCACCACGCCTGGCCTCTCCCTGTGTGTGTGTGTGTGTGTGTGTGTGTGTGTGTGTGTGGTGGGGGGGTCCCTCTGTCTTTCTGTTATTCTCTCTCATTCTCTCTCTCTCTCTCTCTCTCTCTCTCTCTGAGCACTGGGGGCTGAACCTAACCCAAGGACACTGCACACTGAGCTCCATTTCCAACCCTTTACCTCTATTATTTTGAGACGTCTTCGCACCTCAGTCTCTCAAGTACTTGCACTGGATTGCTGGCGCGTGCTGTCATGCTGGCCTCCCCACGCGCTCCCGCTGACTGGGAGCCTTCGCGGCCCACGCGGCGGGGGCGGTGCTCCTCCTTCGCACCCGCTTCCAGGAGCTCCACATCCGCGCCGACCCCAGCTGCAGAAGAACCCTGGGGACTGCGTCCTGGGCCTGAACGTTGAGCCGCGTCCCCTGTCAGCTTCTCTTCTTCGTTTTGTGACAGTGAGATAGGAGATTAGGGCGTGGCAAAAGCTGCTGGGGAGGTGGTGTGACCAGTTAACTACCAGGGCCCGGGCAGGCGTGGGGCATCCCCGAGGCCCCGCGCGCGGGCTTCTGGAGCGAGCTCCCGCGGGTTGCGGGACGACGGCCTGGGCCTGACGTCAGCCTGGGGCTGGGATGCCGGCACCGCCTCTCGGGGCCCGGATGTAGAGGTTCCCTCGGTTGCCTGGAAATCTGGACAGCGTAAAAGGAAGACAGCCGAGGCGGAGTGCTGTCCTCACTTTCCACGACAGCCCGCGCTGTGCTTCCCAGGGGCAGGGTGTGTTCTACCCTTGCTCTCACCCTTACTTTCTCTTCACCGGGCCGGAGCTCACTCTGCCCAGCCAGTTTCTCCCCCACTCTTCACCTTTCCGTTCTTGAGTGAACTCAGCCCCGCCTTTTGTGCTTGCTCCTTCAGTTCAGTTCTTTGCTCAAGATAAGAACCCGGAAAAAAAAAAAAGAACCCTGAGTCTAACTCGAGGAGAGGCAAGCAGCCGAGAGCCCCTAATGTTGAGCTGGTGGCCACTTTTAGTGGGAAGCTGCCAATAACAACAGGGTTTCACTAAGACTAGGCTTGAATTTGTGTCCTTCTGTCTCAGCCTCCTGAGTCCTGGGATCACAGTGTGGACGTGGGTTTTTCTGTTCGGACTGAAGGTTGAACAGGGTCTTCACACTGAGCTGCATCTCCAGCCCTGTATGAATTTTTTTGTTGTTGTTTTGTTTTGTTTTTTTTCCGGTACCGGCCATCGAACTCACGACCTTGCGCTTGCCAGGCAGGCGCTGTGCCGCTGAGCTAAATCCCCAGCCCCACTGTTTGAATTTTTTGAGACAGGAGCTCACTAAATCACTAAATTGCTTACGGTGGGCTCAAATTTGGAATCCTCCTACCCCAGGCTCCCAGGATCCTTGCATGAGCCACTGCACCCAGCTTGGACGTGGTTTTGTAGGAGTTGGTTTGTCTAATGATACAGTTCCCTACTGTATGACAGATGAATGTACATTACTATTTTTTGTTTGACTCAAGGCCAGACTTGAACTAGCAATCCTTTTGCCTCAGCCTCCTGAGCACTGGGATTATATAGGTGGATGCCACCATGCCCACCTTTACATTTTTTTTTTTAAAGACAAAGTCTTGCTATGTAGTTGTCTTGGTTACTTTTTTTTTTTTTTTTTGGTCTTTTTGAGAGAGTCTTGCTATGTTGTTCAGGCTGGCCTTGAGCTCACTTTGTAGCCCAGGCTGGTCTCAAACTCGCAAGGATCCTCTTGCCTCAGCCCCCCAAGTGCTGGGATTACAGGCGTGCACCACCATGCCCGGCTACCTGGCTACTTTTCTTTCATTGCTGAGAGAAAATACCTGACACCCAGAATCAAGGAAGGAAAGTTTTTTTTTTTTTTGGTACCGGAATCGAACTTAGGACCTTGTGCTTGCCAGGCAGGCGCTTGTGCCGCTGAGATATATCCCCAGCCCAAGGGAGGAAAGGTTTATTTAGCTCACAGTCTGTGGAGATGTCAGTCCATCCTTGGCTGGCTCCAAGGCTGGTTGGCACATGGCAGAGGGCAAACCTTCATGGTGGCAGAAGACAGCAAAACAACAAGAGCACAAGGGGAGGAGCGGCAGCAGCCTCTTTCCTCCCTCATATTATATGCAAACTACCCGCCCCAGGGTGGGTGTAGCACTCACATCCTTAATTCCAACATTGGACCATGAATCAATCATAAACTCTATCCCCCCCCCACCGGGAATCGAACTCACAACCTTGTGCTCGCTAGGCAGGTGCTGTGCCGCTGAGCTAAATCCCCAGTCCCCCAATCATAAACTCTAAAAGCCCACCCATGACTGCATGAGTCTTAGGGGGACATCCAGATACAAATCACAACAGTAGTTCAGGCTAGCCTTGAACTATGTAGCTCAGGTTGGCCTTACAGAGATCCTCCTGCCTCAGCCTCTGGTCCACTAGGATTACAGGTGTGTGTTACCATGCCCAGATTTAAAATGTTTTTATATATAAATTTTTTGGGATGGTGGGCGTGGTGGCGCACACCTGTAATTCCAGCATTCGGGAGGCTGAGGCAGGAGGATTGTTGTGAGTTCGAGACTAGCCTGGGCTACAAAGTGAGCTCAAGGCCAGCCTGAGCTGCATGGCGAGACCCTGTCTCAAAAAGACCAAAAAAAAAAAATTTTTTTTTTGGAATGAGGAAGAGAAGCTGTTTGTGGCTAGTCTGCCACTTACTATTTAAAGTTAATAGCTGGAAAAAAAAAGTAAAGTTAATAGCTGGGTGTGGCGGTGCACACCTGTAATCCCAGCACTCAGAAGGCTGAGGCAGGAGGATCACTGAGAGTTCGAGGCCAGCCTGGGCCACAAAGTGAGCTCAAGGCCAGCCTAAACTGCATAGTGAAACCCTGTCTCAAAAAGACAGAAAAAAAAAAAAAAAAACCACACAAAAACTAAATGAACAACAAAGAATGATCCCTTGTCCTGTGCTGAGCAGCACCCAGAGCCCTGACCCTGCTGGGAAGAAGTGCTCCATGTCAGTCTGAGCCTTCCCCAAGCCAGCCTTCTGTCTGGAAATAGAAAAACCGGAACTGCTAACCAAGTGCTGCTGTTGATCATGAGGAAACTGTGGGAGCCCGAGGACCGTTCCTCTGCTCTCCGTGCGTCTGGGACCGGATCTGTGAGAGGACAGGACGATGAGGACAACAGCGACGACAGCGACGGTGACTTCAAAACATCAGTGGGCTTCAGCTGCCGCTGTAGAACTGGGCAGCACCTCATTCCATCAAATAGAGTACGTGTGCTGGGAGATCAAGTGGAAGAAACTGGCTTTAGAGATGGAGAAGGCCTGAAGAAAGCAGAGACAAAACACCAGACTGGTCAACATCAAGTTTTTTTTTTTTTTTTAAGTTGGCCTCGAATCCTGACACTCCAGGCTCAGTGTCCAGAGTGCTGAGATTATGTTGGTTTAGGTTGTGAAGAGTAAAGCAGGAGGAACTGCACTCGCGTGCCAATTGAAAGTTGCCTGCTAGGGGAACCCTAACTTCTCAGGGCAGGAAATTATCTTCAATTTGGTTTTTCGTAAGAGTGCCTCCATTTGAACTTTTATTTTTATTTATTTATTTATTTATTTATTTATTTATTTTTCCGGTACCGGGAACAGAACTCACGACCTCGCCCTTGCCAAGCAGGCGCTGTGCCGCTGAGCTAAATCCCCAGCCCCTTCCAGCCCCCATTTGGACTTTTAATCTGGTATATTGGGGCCCAGGTACAAGCTTAGTCCAAAACAATGGCCTCCTATAATTTTTATTCAATGAGTCCATGAAATAAACTGACAGCAAGTAGATAAGCAAGAGGAGAGATACCTAAAACTTACTGCCTATGTAGGGGCAAGTGAAAGGCAAGTGAACACGGTGAGACCCACCCAGAGGGTGGTGTTGACAGTGGTGAAAAGCATTTTATTAGTTGACAAGCAGTGTAGAGATGAGTTCATTTGGATCAAGGTGTCATGGTGTAATCTGGCTCTGTGCCTTACATGGTCAGAGCTAAATCGAGGACAAAAGAGATAGACAGGAGGAATGTCTTTTTTTGGAATTGGGAATTGAACTCAGGACCTTGCACTTGGGAATGTTTATTAAGAAGTGAGAAATAGGGGGGCTGGGGATTTAGCTCAGCGGCAAAAGCGCCTGCCTGGCAAGCGCAAGGTCGTGAGTTCGGTTCCCGGT
>NW_004955579.1:237574-240189 GCF_000276665.1 Chinchilla lanigera
AAACAAAAAACCAAACCAGCCAGGGCATGGTAGCCCACACCTATAATCCCAGCACTTGGGAGGCTGAGGCAGGAGGATCATTGCAAATTGGAGACCAGCCTGGGCTACAAAGTGAGCTCAAGGCCAGCATGAATCACATAGCAAGACCCTGACTAAAAAAGACAAAAAAGGGCCAGAGATATAGCGCAGCAGCACAAGCGCCTGCCTGGCAAGTGCAAGGTCCTGAGTTTGATTCCCGGTACCAAAAACAAAAAAAGAAGTGAGAAATAGGGCCAGAGATATAGCGCAGCAGCACAAGCACCTGCCTGGCAAGCACAAGGTCCTGAGTTTGATTCCTGGTACCAAAAAGGAAAAAACCAAGAAGCGAGAATAACCCCACTAGTTGAGAGGGGACTAGAAAGTGGCTTGCCAGGGGGACTCTTGGCCTACTGCTTTTTCTGTTTTTGAGCCAGAGTCTGGATACATAGTTCAGGCTGGCTTTAAACCATGTATGTGCTTGCTTCAGCAGCACGTATATACAATAAACTCACTATGCAGCCCAGGCTGGTCTTCAACTCACAGGGATCCTCTTGCCTCAGCCTCCACAGTACTGGGATTAGAGGCATCACCACCATCCCGAGTTCCACCAAAATCACCAGAGCTCAGACCACTGTTTTTTGTTTTTTGATTTTGTTTTGATTCAGTGCCATCTGTAAATTCAACTTATAGGACTCAAACAAGCTTATTGAAGCTAGCAATGGGCCTATGAGGAGTTGAGACACATAGCAAGTGTATGTCTGCAGGTCCTCTTGGCCTCTATCCTACCCAAGTGCTTCGTTCAAAGAACAAAGTCAGAAGGAAAAAGCATTTTCTCTTTTTTTTTTTTTTTTTTTTTTTGGTACTGGGAATCAAACTCAGGACCTTCTGCTTGTCAGGCAGGGACTGAGCCGCTGAGCCATCTCCCTGACCTGGAAAAAGCATTTTCCAGATATACTGCGGCAGAAGTTGTTCCACATCCCTAGACTTAATAATGTCCAGCTGCTTCTTGTTACCGCTTGGCTCAGCGACCTGCTTATCTGACCAAGGCTGGTCGTCCTGACTCCCTCTTGGGCCCAGGGCCCCTCCAGCTTCCTGCTGTCTGCACCACACCCACCGCCTGCAGTACAGGTGTGAGGCCAAGGGCTGCGGGTTTCCCAGAGGGGAATCCTGCAGGGTCAGGATGCGAGGTTAGGGTTCTAAGGGCTTAAGGGTCTGGAAAAAAGGTCTAGGCAGCCAGTGTGATTACGGAAATACTTTCGGGAGCACCTGTTTTAGTGTTTAAAATGTTACTTTTGCAGGGCATGGTGGCGCATGCCTGTAATCCCAGCACTCGGGAGGCTGAGGCAGGAGGATCCTTTCGAGTTTGAGACCAACCTGGGTTACAAAGTGAGCTCAAGGTCAGCCTGAACTACATAGTAAGGCCCTGTCTCAAAAAAAAAAAAAAAAGTTATGTTCAAGGTTGAAGTCTTGACAGGCCCATTTTCCTGTGGCTAAGGAAGGCCATACCTTTGATAAGCAGGTGATAAGGAGGCCTGCACAGTCTTTTAGGGAAGATGCGTCTGGGTGATTCAGAGCTACAAATGCTCGTCAATAGTTGGCTTTCACTATTGTGGCCCTCTCCAGCCAAGAGTCCGGCTGGTGAGAGTATTAATCCTTTCTTTGTGTCCCTCCTTATGTAGGAAGGGGCAGGGCACGTGGAAATTTAGGGGGAGAGTAAAGCTTGGGTCCCCAGGGTGGCGGCTGCGGCAGGGTAAAGCTTGGGTCCCCAGGGCGGGAGGTGGGGGGAGGGTAAAGCTTGGGTCTCCAGGGCGGGAGTTGGGGGGAGGGTAAAGCTTGGGTCCCCAGGGCGGGATCTGGGGGAGGGTAAAGCTTGGGTCCCCAGGGTGGCGGCTGGGGGAGGGTAAAGCCTCGGGCGTCCTCCTGTGACAGTGGCTGGCTCCCTTTCCTGTAAGGAGGATTTAATGTTTTCCTGGTCGTCATGGTGACACCCCGCCCCGCCGCCGCATTAGGCTCTCCCGGGCTTCCCCGTGACAGCAATCTGCCCAAGGCGCTGCCTCGGCCCCGGCGGACAAGGCTGCGAGGTGCCCCACGCGCGACCCGAGGCCCAGGCGGCGGGAAGAGGGCAGCGACGGCCTGGAGCGGGCGGGGTCACAGACGCCCGCGCACAGGAGCCCCGGGACCCGCTCCCGTCCGGAGTACACCGGGACGGCGCGGCGCGGAGCCTAGCGGCCCACCGAAGAACCGGTCCTCAGCCCAGGAAGGCCCAGCCTCCCGAGCCCTCCAGAACCTTCGCGAAGGCCGGGGCGGGGCGAGAACGAGTCCGACTCGCGGCACGGGCGGCGGCGTGTGCGCATGTACGGCGTCAGGGCCGGGCGGAAGTTGACGTCGCTGCGCCGCCGCCGCGTGACGCACTTCCTGTTTGTTGTTCGAGAAAGGAGAGAAAGGAAAGCGCGAGGAACCGCCGCCGCCGCCACCACCAGCGTAGCGTCCCGGAGCCGCGAGGGGCCCGGCCGCACACCTCCCTCATTCTCGGCGCCGGTCGTCCGCGTCCTCGGTGAGAGACGGGTCGCCGCGGCCGAGGCCTGGGCGAAGGGCCC
>NW_004955579.1:240756-317029 GCF_000276665.1 Chinchilla lanigera
GCGGCGGCGGGCCGGGTACACGGCTGCTCGGCTTGTGGTTCCTTCTCCTCCCCTAGTGCTAGGGCTTGGACTCGGCCTCCCACACCCGGCGCCGGCGCTGCCACCGAGCTGCGACCCCCGCCCAGCGGCTGTGATTTTTAAGCAGCGGATTGAATTGTTTGAAAAGTTAAAAAAAAAAAAGTTAAAAAGGATAAGGAGCTTAGCTGACCCTCTGAACTTGACCGCTACTTGTTTTGGGGTTGAAACCAGTTTTTCTAATAACCTTCCATGTCAGTGTCTGAAAGGACTGCTGTGCATTTCCCCCAGTTCTGCTCCCTTCTCTCTGAGACCTTCGTTTGCGCCAGGCCGTGTTCGTCCACCACCGGCAGCCCTGAGCCGCCTGTGCGTCCCGCACCGTCTTGCGTTTGTGTGTCCTATAGTAAATTTTTTTGAATTACGCAGAGTATAAAACTTAGGGCTTAGTTGCCTTTGTTGTAGTTTGCCCATGTGGATGATTTAGCAGGAAGTAGAACAGATTTCAGGAGTTCGTTTTTGAAGTGGTTTTGGGGCACTGTGGAAGGAAAGGAAATTGGGGATTTCAGAGCACTGAGCTTACGAAGAATCTGATACGAGTTCAGCACTCTCTTCAAAACTTTTTTGGGGGACGGTACTTGGAATTGAACCCAAGGCCTCACACATGCTAGGCAAGCTCTTTACCACTTTATTATATCCGGAACCCTAAGACACCAGTGTTTCTAATTTTCTTCTCTATATCACAGATATAGATATGGGCAGTATTTCTCACTGCAGGTAGACAACTGGAGCTCTGGGTGGAGAGTTTTGTTTCATACTTGGGAAGACTAAATTATAAATGTGAGATCACTGTATACTCGGATTCCTGCAGCTAAGTGGCACACAGTAGCTTTCCTGTTTAAGGAGTCCCATTATTTAAAGTGGTAGTATCGTTTTTTCCTTGTGTTGACTTCTTTTTGGACAATTTGAAGCAAATACTCAATTGTACTCTTTAATCTTTGTTGAAAATCTTTAACCTAGCAAACTCAAAAACCATGTTTAGGGCACAGTGGTTCTTTTGTATTTTTCTACAGGTTTTTTTTTTTTGGAAACAGGGTCTTGCCATGCAGTCCAGGCTGGCCTTGAACTGACTGTGTAGCTGAGAGTGGCCTCCAACTCCCAGGGGTCCTTCTGCCTCAGTTTCCCGAGTGCTGGAATTAAAGTGTGTGCCACGACACCTGGCTCCAGTTTTTTTGTTTTGTTTTGTTTTTTGTTTTCTTGAGACAGCATCTCACTATGCAGTTCAGGCTGGCCTTGAGCTCACTTTGTAGCCCAGGCTGGCTTGGAACTCGCAGTGATCCTCCTGTCTCAGCCTCCTGTCTCAGCCTCCTGAGTGCTGAGATTACAGGTGTGCCCGTTCGCGCCGGGCCTCTGGCTCCAGGTTTTTTTTTTTTTTTCTCTTGTACCGTGAATCGAACTGAGGACCTTGCACTTGCCAGGCAGAGGCTGTGCCACTGAGGTAAATCCCCAGCCCCTGGCTCTAGTTTTAAAAAGGGTTTTTTAAAAATTTGTTTTTCTTGTTATATTATTACCCCTGCTGTCTGCTGGAGTATAATCAGCATGATAAGTGCAGGGAACTCCCATCTTACTGTTGGTCTGCTGGACCACCTTCTGCATTGGCTTATTGTTCACGCACTTTAAAATCATTTTTGATGCCTGTTGATGTAGAGCAAGTGAATATGATTAGCTTTCCTGCTTGGTTTTTTAACAGTATTCTTTTCTTTTTACATTGCTTTCCCAATTCGTTGATTGTGAGGGCCGTATTTAATTTCATCCAGGCCACCATCTAGTGGTGAAGGGCTTGTAGCAGAGGTTCATTAGTGAGTAGGATGGCACCCACTTGGCAAGACTGAACAAATGCTGTAGAATTTCTGATGGGTAGAATTTGAGAACATAACCTTAAGAAAAAGGTTAATGAGAAGAGAAGCAAAGTTGATGGAAAAGGAGACTCTGAAGTAGGATTGGAAAGAGCAGGAGAAAAGGAGTTACCAGATGTGTCAACTAGCAAAAAGTTTACTTATTTCTATACTGGGCATTGAACCCAGGGTCTTTGCCAGCCAGTTTTTAGTTGAGAAAGTCTTGCTAAGTGCCCATGCTGGGCTTGAACTTGAATCCTACTGCCCCAGCGTCCCCAAATGCTGGGGTGGGTTACAGGTCTGTGCCACAATGCCCAGCTCAGAGTTTTCTGAGGTGAGGAAATTGGAGTTCTGGAAAATAGTAAAAGCATTCACATTTCTTAGGGTTGCAGTACATATCAAAGGGGAGAAGGTTTCAGTTTGTTTATATTCCTCGTAGTTATTTCAGAAGCTATAATTTATTTGAATTGTTTTTTTCTGTTAAAATCCTTACCCCAAAATTTAGAGACTTTCTGGCTATTCTAAATGAAGTTGTCATTGCTTCTGGCTGTGAGACTGTTGAACTATTTGAAAATTAAAATACTCCAGGCATTTTAGGAATCTTAAGTGCAGTTGCAAAAATCAGTTGTTTTTGGAAGGGTGATTTTTTCACACAGCATGTGGTTTTTGTGCCCAGTAAAATTCATTCTTTTCCAAAGGCATGTCAACATTGCTTTTGTACTTATGTTGAGAACACACACACACTTTAGCTGGTATACAGTAATTCCTTAATCCCTTCTGTCATTTTAAGAGCATATTCCTTCATGGTGGGTTTCGTTTTGTTTTATTTTATTTTTTGTACTGGGAATCGAACTCAAGACCTTGCGCTTGCCAAGTGCCGCTGAGCTATCCCTAGAGCTTTTTCACTTGTTCTGGTAGAAATGTCTGAGGTGCCCAGAAAATACTGAGCAAGTGAATGAGCCTTCCTGATTTGTCAATATCCTGATTATCTTCTTTGATTAATACAGTCAGAATTTAAGAAAGTTGGGAAAAATACAGAGCATACAGTTTTAGTTCATTAGTACAAGAGGCTGAGTTCTTGTTCTGTGGGTCATTTTCCCCTTAGGAAAAGGAGTCAGGCCATTAAGTCTGTAACAGATGATGACTGCCATTTTAAAGTATGGCCTCTGACCTTGAGTAATACAAGAGATGACCTCCTGGGTTTTAGTATCTTAGGACATAGTAGATGAAATAAAAAGTGCTAGTAGAGCTGTGCGATAAGGAGTGATAGGTCATTTACACATTGGTTTAGGTTTTTTTTTTTTTTTTTTCCTGGTCTTTTTGAGACAGGGTCTCCCTGTGCAGTTCAGACCAGGTGTGAGCTCACTTTGTAGCCCAGGCTGGTCTCAAATTCACAACGATCCTCCTGCCTCAGCCTCCTGAGTGCTGGGATTACAGGCGTACGCCACCATGGCCGGCTTCATTTTTCATTTTAAACTTGTCTACTTTCATTTTATTGAGCAAATAGTACTGTACTGAATTGGCTTGCTGCTACAACATGAGTTGAGCTCCTTACTTAATACAAAAATACTTAAAGCCAGTGTCGTGGTTCATGCCTGTGTAATCCCAGCGTTTGGGAGGCTAGGGCAGGAGCACCAGAAGTTTGAGTCCCACCTGGGAAGTTCAGCCAGACTGTCCTAAAATAAAAGGGCTGGAAGACGGGCGTGGTGGCGCACACCTGTAATCCCAGCACTGGGGAGGCTGAGGCATGAGGATCGTTGCGAGTTTGAGACCAGCCTGGGCTACAAAGTGAATTCAAGGCAGCCTGAACCACATAGTGAGATCCTGTCTCAAAAGACCAAAAAAAAAAAAAAAAAGAAAGGGCTGGGCTTTAGCTCACTTCAAAGGCCCTGGGTTCAATCCCCAGTAAAACCCAACGCCCCCCCCCCATTACCCTGTTCTAGGCTAATAGAAGTTTTTTTTTTTTTAATGAAGATAGGGTTTGAATACAGCAGTTCACTCATGGAGCCTCATACATACTAGGCAAGTGCCATACCACTGAGCTATATGCCCAGCTCTGAGAAAAAGTATTTTAATTTTCTGTTTTTGAAATAAAGGTAGTAGAATGTCTTCAAGAACATGACTTCTTAAATCACATTATTTAAAACATTGTGGAGTGAGTGGTGCTTTATGGATGGATAATGACATCCATTTTCTGCCAATGTCCTTGTGGGTGCTTTCTTTCCAGTTCCCAGTTACCCAGTGTTATCAATTATTTATTTATTTATACATACATACATACATACATACTGGGAATCGAACTCATGACCTCAGGCTTACCAGGCAAGCGCTTAGGCTGCTGAGCTACATTCCCAGCCCAACATCCATTTTCTGGAATAGGAAACTTTTCCGCCTTAGATTCATTTTCAATATTGAGCCTCCTGTGTTGGAAGGAACAAAGCAGCCTATTTTTGGTAGTGGTCTGTGGAAAGACTTGTTTTTGCACCAGTAGTGGCTTTATGTCAGAGAGAGATGGTTTGAAAAGGCTTCATAAATGGGAAGGTCACTTCCTGTGCAGCGACATCTTAGTACATAGTGATTGATTTCTACTACAGAGTAGAAAAACCTACCATAGTCCCTGTGTTGTGGTCCTTGATTTATCTGATCTGTAAATACCAGGAAGGTTGATTGATGTATTGGTATGATCCTGTTGGGCACATATATTCTCTTAAGTTTTGCTAAGGACACTGGAAGGCTAGTGGTTTTTAGAAGTTTTCCTTATGATGGAATTAAAACTGTGCTGATCACTTTAGTCTCAAGCGTATAGTGGGTGAGTGCATGCCAGTAAAGCCTGGGTACTCTGGAAGCTAAGGTATAAGGATTGGAAGTTCAAGGCCAGCGTGGACAACTTAGTGAAAAGGGCTGGGGGAGGTGACGGGGAATGGAGAGTGCCTTATTAATTTGGTAACTCCATAATGTGTTCTTTTTTTGTTTGTTTTGTCTTTTTGAGACAGGGTCTCACTGTGCAGTTAAGGGTGGTCTTGAACTCACTTCGTAGCCCAGGCTGGCCTGGAACTCAAAACAGTCCTCCTGCCTCAGCCCCTCCAGTGCTGGGATTACAAGTGTGTTCCACCATGCCTGTCTCATAATGTGTTCTCGTTATATAGTTACTGTTATAATTTGTATGTTTATACATTTATATTTTTATTTATTGAGCATCCTGACAAAAAGAAACACATCAAAAAAAACACATTCTTTCTTGCATATTAATTGATGTCAAGTGTATATTTGATACAAGGAGCTGTATTCTTGAAGATACACGAGGTGGGTAGGTTGACCAGAGAAAGCCTAAAAGGAGTACAGTACAGTGGGCTTTTTTTTTGTACAGGGAATCTAACCCAGGGCTTTGCGCTTGACAGGCAGGTGCAGTACCACTGAGCTAAATCCTTGGCCCTAGTACAATGGGCTTTTGAGGTATGTGATTGATTGATTGGGGGCCTGTTTGGTTTGTTTTTGGATACCGGGGGGGATTGAACTCAGCACCTCACACTTGCCAGGCAGGCACTGTGCCACTGAGCTATATCCTCAGCCCCCTGTTTGGTTTTCATTTCATTTCCTTTCCTCTTTTTTTTTTTTTTTTCCCCAAGTACTGGAGGTTGAACTCTGTGCTGTTCCCTTGAGCTGCTGCGCCCCAGTTTATTTGTTCCTTGGTTCTTTCCTTCCTTCCTTCCTTTGTTCCTTTCTTTCTTCCATTTTTTCTGTTTTTAAGACATGGTCTCACTATGCAGTTAAGGCTGCCCTGCCTTGAACTCACTGTGTAGCCCAGGCTTGAGCTACCATGCCCAGCCTAGAGTGCGTTTTTTTTTTTTTTTTTTTTGTATTGGGAATCAGAGTCATGACCTCAGGCTTGCCAGGCAAGCACTTACGCAGCTGAGCTATATCCCTGGCCCTAGAGTGCATTTCTTTTCTTTTCTTTTTTTTTTTTTTTTTTTTTTTTTTTTTTTTTTTGGTCTTTTTGAGACAGGGTCTCACTTTGTAGCCCAGGCTGGTCTCGAACTCACAACGATCCTCCTGCCTCAGCCTCCAGAGTGCTGGGATTACAGGCGTGTGCCACCACACCCTGCTAGAGTGCATTTCTTGAGAGCTTGTTTCTTTTTTTTTTTTTTTTTTGGTTTTTCTCTGGTACCGGGAACCGAACTCATGACCTTGCGCTTGCCAGGCAGGCGCTTTTGCCGCTGAGCTAAATCCCCAGCCCCGAGAGCTTGTTTCTTGAGAGCTTGGAGATTCTGGCAGGGAATGCTGATCCTCTGCGCCTTTGTCCGCCCTTCTTGGGGAAGATCTTTCCCTTCTACCCAGGGAGTGCAGCTTCAGGAGAGCTGACAAGGAGCTGGAGGGAGGAAGGAGACACTGTTATGAGAGTGCTTGCCTAGTGGGTGCCAAACTTTTTTTTTGTGCCTTTTTTGAGACAGGGTCTCACTATGCAGTTCAGGCTGGCCTTGAACTCAGTGTGTAGCCTCGGCTGGTCTCGAACTTGCAACAATCCTCCTGCCTCAGCCTCCCAAGTGCTGGGATTACAGGTATGTGCCACCATGCCCTGCTAGGGTGCCAAATTTATAAATGCAGTTAATAGTAGCTTAGCATACTCATGGAGCACTACGGAAGATGTAGTTAATTTGGCTTTGGGTCTCAGGATTAATGTTCAGGCAGGTGAGGAAATATTTCTCTGTTGGAAGTGCAAGCAACTGTAGAGAAGGAGTGACATGTACCAGCAGCCTTTCTCCCTGCAGGAACACCCTGGGTGAAGAGTGTAGACCTGGTCCCAGTGCATGCAGGTCCATTTTCATATTTGTAAGACCTGGGAAAGAATTTGGAAGAGCAGGACTGGACCTGAGGGATTGGAAGTAGGAGATTGTAAATCTCCTACAATTTGTAGCCAATTATACGGTAAGGACTGAAGCTTCTTTCAACAGCAGTTTCTCTTTGGATAGACTAAAGCTTTCCATAGTAGGATTTGGCTGGCTGGCTGGCTGCTGGGCCTCCTCCTCCTCCTGCTTCCCAACTTCCTCCTCCTCCTCCTCTCTCTCTCTGTCTCTGTTTCTGTCTTTCTGTCTCTCTATCTGTCTCTGTTTCTGTCTGTCCCCCTCCCCCTTCTCTCTCCCCACCTCTCTCTCCCTCTCCTGGTTTTTGGAGACAAGTTCTTGCCTTGTAGTCCTGCCTGATCTTGAACTCACTATGTAGCCCAGGTTGGCCTCTAACTCCAGGCAGTCCTCCTGCGTCAGTCTTCCTCATCTCCCTTTTTGCAGGTTTTTCTTTCTTGGGAACTTATGCTTGTGGTCTGCTTGTTCCTTTTCTGTACTTAGTTCAGCATTTGAGTTGTAAGCCTGGTATCACGAAGAAGCACTGGCTAGCGGGTATGGTGTCTCACACCTGTAAGCCTGTAATCCTAGCACTCGGGAGGCTGAGGCGGGAGGCTAAGGCGGGAGGATCATTGTGAGTTTGAGGCCAGCCTTGGCTCAAAGTAAGTTCAAGGCCCGCCTGAAGTGCTTAGAAAGACCCTGTCTCAAAAAAAAAGAAGCACTGGCTGTATGCAGTGATACCTCCTAGAAGCATTGTCAGTTTATTGGGGTTTTTCAGCATTGGTGGGCATCCTTGTGTTAAAAGAGTAAATATTGGAAGACTTAGCCTGAAATGATCTCAGTAAACCTTTGTACAATTCGGTCAAAATTAACAAAGGCCAGCAGGGGTGGCCTGTTGGGTGGGAAAATGTACAAAGGATGTATATACATGCTGTAGTTCATGGGAAGTAAAACTATAGATTTTTTGGGGCGGGTGGGGGAGCTCTTTTTGAGACAGGGTTTCACTATCCAGGTCAGGTTAGCCTTGAACTCACTTTGTAGCCCAGGCTGGCTTTGAACTCCCAGTGATCCCAGCCTTCCAAGTGCTGGGATTATGAGCATGTGCTACCAGGCCCAGCTGTAGGTGAAAAATGTTGAACAGCTAGGCATGGTGGTGCATACCTATAATCTCAGCACTCTGGAAAGCTGAGGCAGGACTATTTGAGCCCAGCCTGGGCAGCTACTGAGATGTTGTCTCAATATAAAAGGCTGGGGGTGGATGGAAAAAAAAAAAAGGCATGGGATGTACTTCAGGTTTTTTTTTTTTTTTTTTTTTGGTGCTAGGAATCAAACTAAGGACCTTGCACTTGCCAGGCAAGTGCTTGTGCCACTGAGTTACATCCCCAACCCCCAACTGTGCAGCCTTCAGAAAGGAGACAACTCCATTTGTTGGTAGGAGTGTCTTCCCTAGAGTATTGGGGAGGGTGGAGCATGAGCACAGAGAGAGGTGGGAGCGCTGTGGAAGGCAGTGGGTCGTGTCTCACAGCGGTTCACCTGTTTCTGGTACTGCTTTTTGTTGTGTGACTTTGCTTGCTCCATCTAGCTTGAGGGAAGAGAACCTACAACAGAAGTTTCACCTGGGGACATCATTGCCTCAGAGGGGACTTCCAGCACTGTCTGCAGACGTTAATGGTTGTAACTGGAGAGGTCCACTGGCATCTCGTGTGTGGAGGCCAGGTGTCTGGTACACACAGGGTCTGTCACGGCTGCACACAACAGACCCTGACCCATGGGCCTACTCAGGGTGGCAAGGGAAAAGTAACTCCCAGTTTATCTTCTGCTTTGTCCAGTGTTGCCTTTGCTGAGGGACTTTGAGCTGCCCTTGCCTGCTCTCCCGATCTGGGTAAATCTCTATAGTCTGTAGAGTAGAGTCATAGGTTATAAGGGGATTGTCTCACCTTTTCTGTGCCACTCCCTCATCTCCATCTCTTTTTCTCCACCTCCTCTTCCTCTTTAATAAAATAGGCAGTTAAGATTCAAGGTCAGAATTTTTCTTGTCCAGCATTGTCTTCTTGCCCATGAGACTTGACATTTTTCATTTTGAGAGTAGAAAATGTGGCCTGTAAATGGTATTTTTGTAAGTTTGTTCTTGTAGTTCTTAAACCATTTAAGGGCGTCTGCAGTGTGAATTTGTTGTGCAGGCCTGGTAGTCTTCTTGCCAGCAGGGAAAAAATTTTATCTTTTCTGTGCTTGCTTGCATATGTGTTTGTGTGTGCATGCGTGTGGTGCTGGGGGTTGAACCCAGGGCCTCATGTGTGCTGGACAATTAATTTATAGTTGAACCGCACCTCCAGCCCCTCCAGTCTTGCTTTGTGCTGTTTTGTGCCCAGGGTGGTCTAGTCTTGTGGTCTCAGTAGCCTCCTCAAGGCCTGGACTATGCTGCCATTGTGCCTGACTATTCTCTTTTTTTGTTTCCCCACCCCTTGAGAAAGGGTCTCACTGTGTAGTTCAGGCCAGCCTTGAACTTGCCATGTATCTCAAGCTGGCCCTGGAGTCCTGGTGATCCTCCTGCCTCAGCCTTCCTCAGTGCAGGGATTACCGATGTGCACCACCACACCTGGCCCTTTTGGTTTTTTTTTGTTTTTGTTTTTCTCCGGTACCGGGAACTGAACTCAGGACCTTGCGCTTGTCAGGCAGGCACTTTGCCGCTGAGTAAATCCCCAGCCCCATCTGGCCCTTTTGTTTTTATTGGTGGTGCCTTGTGCATGCTAGACTGTACTGTACCATTCAAGTATACCTCCAGCCTTAGTAGTTTTTTTTTTTTCCCCTTTGTGGGCCTGGAGGTCAAATCCAGGGCACGCTACCACTGAACTATCCCTGTGGTTTTAATTTATTTTATTTTATTTTATTTTATTTTATTTTATTTTATTTTATTTTATTTTATTTTATTTTATTTTATTTTATTTTATTGTCTTTTTGAGACAGAGTCTCACTGTGCAGTTTAGGTTGGCCTTGAGCTCACTTTGTAGCCCAGGCTGGTCTTGAACTCACAACGATCCATGATCGTACTGCCTCAGCCTCCCCAAGTGCTGGGATTATGAGTGAGTGCAGGGATTACAGGCCACAGGCATGTGCCACCACACCCGGCTTTTGTTGTATTTTGAGACAGGCCCTCACTGCAGTTCAGGTTTGCCTTGAACTCACTATGTAGCCCAGGCTGGTCTTGAATTTATTGTGTAGCTCAGGTTGGCCTTGAAGTCATGGCAGTCCTCCTGCCTCAGCCTCCCTGAGTACTGGCATTACAGGTGTGAGCAACCATGCCTGCCTTAAAACTTTTTTTTTTTTTCCCCCGGTACCAGGAATTGAACTCACGACCTTGTGCTTGCCAGGCAGGGGCTGTGCTGCTGAGCTAAAGCCCCAGCCCCCTGCCTTAAATTAACATTTTTACATTGAGATAATTGCACGTTCATGTGAAGTTATAATAGAGATGTGACATGTACCCTTTACCCTACTTCTCCCAATGGTATTAAGCTTGGAGAGCAGGAGTATAGTAGTATCACAGGATAGTTTTTCTTTTTGGTTTTTCTCCGGTACCGGGAACCGAACTCACGACCTTGTGCTTGCCAGGCAGGCGCTTTTGCCGCTGAGCTAAATCCCCAGCCCCTAGTTTTTCTTTTTGAACCAGGAATAGAACTCAGGACCTTGCGCTTGCCAGGCAGGCACCTTTCAGCAGAGCTGTATCCCTGGGCCCCACAGCCAGGATATTGACTTGGTCACAGTTAAGATAACCCACCACCATGAGGAACACTCGTGCAGCCCTCTGTGGGTCTTTCTGCCTCAGCCTTCTGAGTAGCTGCACTTACAAGTATCTACCATCTCATGTGGCATGTTAGTTTTTTTTTTCTCTCTTTTGAGACCAGGTTTCACTATGCAGTTCAGTTCAGGCTGGCCTTGAACTCACTGTGTAGCCCAGGCTGGCCTTGAACCTCATCGAGCCTCCTGCATCAGACTCTCCAGTGCTGGGATTGCACATGTGCACCACCGCTAGTGCATGTTTTTTTTTTTTTGAGACAGGGTCTCTCTATGCAGTTCAGGCTGGCCTTGAGCTCAACTTGTAGCCCACGCTGGTCTCAAACTTGCAGTTTTGCATATATCCTCCTGCCTCAGCCTCCTGAGTGCTAGGAGTGTGCTACCACGCCCAACTTTTAGAATTTTTAAGGAAAGCCTCCAAGGGGGTGTTTCTGGGGAAATAAATGCTTCTATGGAGTTTTCCATATAAATGTGGAACTTTTTTTTTTTTTTTTTTTTTAAATTTTAGACAGGGTCTCTAGCTCAGGATGGCTTTGAACTCACAGCAGCCTTCTTGCCTCAGTTTCCTGAGTTTTGGGAGCATGTGCCACCACTCTCTGCTAAGTATGAAACCTTGATACTAATACCTGGACTTCACCCTTCTTGATTGAGACAGGTGCAGGGATGCTTGGGGGATGCATGTTGGGTAGAAAGACAATGATCTTCACAGCCACCTTTCCTTCTTTTTATTTCCTCTCCTGTCTTTTTGAGACGGCCTCCTGTGTACTCTAAGCTGGCCTTGGACTTACGATGTAGCCCAGGCTGGCCTTGAAATCACAGTGATCCTCCCGAGTGCTGGGATTACAGGCTTGCACCACCAGCCAGGTCTCAGCCACTTTGGCTGTCAGTCGTCATCCCCCCCACCCCGCCCCTCCCTGCCCTACCGGGGATCGAACTCAGGACCTTGTGCTTGCCAGGCAGGCGCTGTGCCGCTGAGCTAAATCCCCAGCCCCTGTCAGAGTTTTTTAAAATCAGCATGTTTGCAGGATATAATGCTCATATTTGTCCTGGGGCGTTTGTGTGCAACACATTTTAATTCTTTTTTTTTTTTTTTTTTGGTTCCCTTCTCCCTTTCCTCCAGGCTTTCTTTCCCCTCCCCATTTTCAAAAGTCCTATTTCCATTTTTCTTCCTTTTTTTTTTTTTTTCCGTACCAGGAATTGAACTCACGACCTTGCACTTGCTAGGCAGGCGCTGTGCTGCTGAGCTAAATCCCCAGCCCCATTTTTCCCTTTTTTTTGGTGCTGGGAATTGAACTCAGGACCTTTCGCTTGCCAGGCAGGCGCTGTGCCGTTGAGCTATATCCCTGGCCCCTCCATTTTTCCTTTCAACTTCATTTTTTTGTTCCTTTTAACTCTTTTTTTTTTTTAAAAAGTGTTCCTTTCCCTTGCTTCCCTCCCCACTCCCCCCTCACTGTCAGTCTGGAAATAACTCTTTCTGTTAATAGTGAACATTTAATTACAATATAACTTGGAGTATTAGCTAATTTTCTGTCTCTGTCTCTTTACCTTGTGGACTTTTTAGTGGTCAGCCAAGTGTTATCTACCTGCTCTTTGTTTTTTTTTTGTAGGCTAGGCTGGCCTTGAAATCTTTTTGAGACAGGGTCTTTTTGAGACAGGGTCTCGTTCTGCAGTTCAGGCTGACCTTGAGCTCACTTTGTAGCCCAGGCTGGTCTCAAACTCGCATGAGTCTTGAGTGCTAAGATTACAGGTATGTACTACTACACCAGGCCTATACATCATCTATTTGAATTTCTATTGTGTTTTATTGGCACTTGTTAGAAAGTGGAAAGGGAGTTTTGAGTTTTTTTTCCTGGTACCAGGAGTTGAACACATGACCTAGCGCTTGCCAGGCAGGTGCTGTGCTGCTGAGCTAAATCCCCAGCCCCAAGTTTTGAGGTTTAAAGTGTTGGAAAGAGATTGTATTTTGAGTTAAGACTCACAGCTTCTCCATTTATAGCACAAGCTTTGGTGCAACCTCAGTACACACCTACAGCTAGTAGCTCGCACACTGGTTGTGCTAGGAAGTGGGCCTCAGTCCCTTTCTTCCTAATAGGGTAATACTTTAACTGGAATTGTCACAAAGTCAGGCACAGTACAGTGGATTTTTTTGGGTGGTGCTAGGGGGTCAAACCTAGTGTGAGCCTGGTGCCTGTTAGGTGAGTGCTGTACCACTGAGCTACACCTCAGCCTGTAAAATTCTAGGTTTACAGGAGGTGGGACAGGTTTTCCTGTATACCCTTTGCTGAGCTTTCCTTAGTGGAACATCTTATATAAATATGGTAGTTGATCAAAAGGAAGAATTTTGTGTTGGGACAGTGCTGTGCACCGTATATTTTATCATATTCCACCTGTTTTCTAATAACTACATTTCCTGCCCCAGAAACCAATTCAGGAATCCAGATTGCATTTAGCTGTGACCTTTACTCTGAGTCATGTTGGAGGTGACAGACAAGCTAACTCTTGTTTTTCTTTGCCAGCCTGTGGTTATTGGTGATGTCTCTTGCTTGGTGAAATGTCCTGGGTTTGTCTTTTCTCTCCTCAAGGCCAGACCGATGACAGTGCACTGTTCTGATTTTCTTTCACCCTAGATGGGCCTGACATTGTCGCTTGTGGCTGGTTTTGTCCAGTCCATAGCCACAGGTTGTAATTGTTGCTGAGGAAATCTGCACACTAGTAACTGGGTGTGGTGGTGTCTACCTGTAATCCCAGCACTCTGGGAGGCAAAGGCAAGAGATCACAAGTTTGAACCCACTCTGCTCAACTTGGCGATTTAGCAGGACCCTGTCTTAATATAAAAAGTAAAAAGATGTTGGAGATGTGTAGCTCAGTGTGAAGGCTCTAGGTTCATCTTTAGTATCACCAAAAAAAAAGGCCTGCATATTTCTGAGCTTCCCGATAGTGAGAGGTGGGCCAGGTGAAATCAGGAGGTCCTGTAGTCCTTAGAGGGGGACACATGGTGATGCGGGAGACAGAAGAGTAGATGGCCTGGGGAGATTTTCTTTTCATGGGAGGGGGGCACCAGCAATGGAGCTCAGGACCTTGTGCTTGCCAGGCAGGTGCTTTGCTGCTGAGATATGTCCTGGGGACATTTTCAAGCTAGGACAGGTAGAACCTCAGCCTGCGTGCTCAGCGCAGAATTCACTAGAGAAAAACCGGGTTTGGAGAAGGGAGGGAGGATGGAGGCTTCAGGTTGGGTCATGTTCTATTTGGGATGCCTGTAGACACCCAAGCGCTGTGCTGTACGGTCATCTGTCTATTTGTGTCTGAAGCCTGAGGAGAGAACAAGGGGGGGCTTCCATGGGGACTAGGTATTTACAGGGCAGGGTGGCTGAAAGGGAACTGGAGCCCTTTGCGCTTTCCCAGGATCTTCTGGGACCAATGCAACAGCGAGCTGAGACTAAGGATTTTTAAAGTCAGACAGGGCAAACCCTTAAACATTTGGAGTTGTACCCTGGAGGCTTGTCATACTGACCCTGAAACAGAGTTTGTTTCAAGTGGTGGTAGGGAGTTATATGAGGCAGCAAAGTTTGGACTGGAAGATAGATCTCATTCTTGCATGTTTGTGTTCTTCAGTGAGTAGCATTTTAGCATCACCTAGCATCACCTGGTGGCAGGCACTGTTGGTTGGTGTTGCATAGCCATTGCCTTGTTAACCCTGTACCTGTCGGGGGGTGGGTGGTGCGTGATGAGGGGGGTGTGTATGCTCTGGAGGTTTGAGTAGCTGAGTCATCACAGCGTCCCTTACCTAGCAGATGTGGCCTCAAGTGTGAGCCTGTGTTCTTTTTTTTCTTTTTCTTTTTTTTTTTTTTGGTCTTTTTGAGACAGAGTCTCACTATGCAGTTCAGGCTGGCCTTGAGCTTACTTTCTAGCCCAGGCTGGTCTCGAATTTACAATGATTCTCCTGCATCAGCCTCCTGATTGTCCTGCATCAGCCTCCAGAGTGCTGGGATTATAGGCGTGTGCCACCATGCCAGGCGATGAGCCTGTGTTTGTCCCCCCGCCGCCCCCCACCGGGAATCGAACTCATGACCTTGCGCTTGCCAGGCAGGCGCTGTGCCGCTGAGCTAAATCCCCAGCCCTGAGCTTGTGTTCGTAACTGTCCATCTTCTGCCTTGCATGGGATCTGGTTGCCATGGTACTACCATCACTTGTGTGCATGCACACATTAGTGCGAATGTGGGACAAATAGATTTGGAAAAAAAATGCGTGCTTTGGATTTATAGCAGTAATAGTGTGGACACAGTGCCATCTGACACAGTGGAGGCCTCTTGCTGTGTGTGGCTCAGAGAGGGTTTTAGTGTTTGGAGTTGGAAGGCAGTCCTGAGATTTCTACCCTTGTTCTTTGAGTATTCAGCATGTTTCCCTTGTGTGTCTCCTCTGGGTACTGAGGTTTGTTGCTTACGTCATTGCCTAGTCTTTTGAGGAAGAGCTTTAGGGGATGTGGGTTTCCTGCTGCTGTTCAGCCCCTCCTGCTGTGTGGTAGATGCTGGTCTGGCATAGTCTAGTCTGGTCCTGGAAGCTACAAGATTACCCTATTCCTGGGGTGGAGCAGGGTCGGTTGCTTGCCCTTTCTGCAGAGCCTGCATTCACTTGCTACTCAGCTGGTCTGGCCAGTGTGCTGCTACTGTGAAACCAGTGGGTCCCTTTCTGATTGGGGGCTCCCTCCCTAGTCTTTAACAATACATAGACTACCATTTTCCCCCTAATATTTTGCATGAAGATTTCCAGAGGGAGTTGAAATTGCCTGTACCTACAACCACATTCCAGTGTGACTCCAGCAACACACACGAAGAGATCTTAATGTGAAGTTGCAATAATTATGTTTTTTCTCCCTAATTTGTAGTTGAAAAATTCTAGAAATCAATTTAAGAGAAGTACTTGTTTTGATATTCTAAATGCCAAATCGTAGTTTATTCTGAATTCTTAGCCTTTTTAGGTCTAGAGTTATAATATGTAAGAATCTTTTCTAGAAGACTATACCTTCCTTCCTAAATGTCATGTTAATCCATTGAATTGATACATAGTTGATACACTTTTTTTTTTGTCTTTTTGAGACAGGGTCTCTATGTGATTCAGGCTGACCTTGAGCTTACTTTGTAGCCCAGGCTGGTCTCAAACTTGCAGGTTTGCAAAGATCCTTCTACCTCACCCTCCTGAGTGCTGGGATTACAGGCATGCGCCACCATGCCCAGCTTGATATACTTTAAAAAATATCCTGATTTTCTTTATCCAAGGGCTTTCCTTTTTTTTTTTTTTTTTTGGTCTTTTTGAGACAGGGTCTCGATGTGCAGTTCAGGCTGGTCTTGAGCTCACTTTGTAGCCCAGGCTGGTCTCGAACTCACAACTATCCTCTTGCCTCAGCCTCCCCAGTGCTGGGATGACAGGCGTGCGCTGCCATGCCCGGCTATCCAGGGGCTTTCTTAAAAACCAGATTTGAGGTTTTCAGATGTTTCTTTGGTATTTTCTATTTTTCCCATTGTTTTCATAAGCGTTCTAAAATCTGGGTGGATCATATGTATGTGTGTTTGTAAGGTATGTGGTTTTTTTTTGTTTTTGTCTTTTTGAGACAGGGTCTCCCTATGCAGTTCAGGCTGGCCTTGAGCTCACTTTGTGGCCTAGGCTGGTCTCGAACTCCCCGAGTTCAGGCATGCGCCACCACGCCTGGCAAGGCCTGTGTTTTCTAGTTATTAAGTTGGAATACCTTATTTTAGGTGCATTCAGTCAAGTTTAAGTGTGCTCAAATCTATCTTTCTTTCTTTCTTTTTTTTTTTTTTGCAGCATCAGGGATCAAACTCAGGACCTTGCGCTTGCCAGGCAGGTGCTTATGCCACTGAGCTATATCCCCAGCCCAAGTGTGCTCACATCTTAAAATTTGTGGATTTTGTGCATGTGCATGCAGCAGTGCTATGATTGAACCCAGGGCATTTGGTCTGAGCTACAACCTCATCCCTTTTTACTTTTTGAACCAAGGTCTTCCTAAATTGCTAAATTCCCCGACTGGACTTAAATTTTGTGATCCTCCTGCCTTAACCTCCCAGAGTGCTGTGATTTGAGGCTGCACCACCATGCCCAGCTGACATTGGGATAGTTTTTTTTGCGAGGCGGGGCGGCGGGGTAGGGGTGGGTTGGGTGGGTGGTGTGGTGGGGGGGGGGGGTGGGTTGGGTGGGTGGTTGGGTAGGTACTGGGAATTGAACTTAAGACCTTGCACTTGTCAGGCAGGTCCTGTGCCATTGAGCTGTATTCTGGCCCTGAGATAGTTTTAAAGGGTGATGGCAAAGTTTCATTCTGCATGTTTGAGGTTTTCAAGACCTCATGTTCTTAGGGTGCTTTCCTTCCCTCTCTGTAGTTGAGTGAGAGGACCTTCTCTTATTCTCCTTCCTTAGAGTTACAGCCCTTGGAGGAGCTGTAGCTCCTCTGGGGATTTTAGTTGCAGCTCCTCATTTCGTTCCTGTGCCTGAGAAGCAAGTCACAGCCTGCAAATCCAGAGTCTTGCCCATTAGTTGAACAAGCAGATGTGTACACACATGCTGAATCCTGATTTTTATATGTATAAAAATACGTATGTAGGGGCTGGGGATTTAGCTCAGCAGCACAGCGCCTGCCTGGCAAGCGCAAGGTCGTGAGTTCAATTCCTGGTACCAGAAAAAGAAAAAAACCAAAAAGAAAAAAAGTATATGTATATACACAGACACGTATATGATAAAACCATGTTTTTGTTGTTGGCTGTGGGAGTTGAATGCCAGACACGCTGTACCACTAAGCCATACCCTTAGCCCCTATGCCTCTTGTTTTGAGAAATGAAGTAGCTCATACATAGTTAGGGCTTTGTTTAACCTTGACATTGTTCACCTTCAGCAACTTGGCTTTAGGAAGGTTATTTGCATGTGTGCTGTTTGCTCACAGTCAGAATATTTCTTTTGAACTCTTCAAAACTATGGTTTCTGTGGGGGTTACTGAAAGTCCTGCTTCAGTTTTGGGCAGAGAAGCTCAAGAGAAGGTCTCGCTTCATCAGGTGACAGTGTCTTTCAGCCCAGACCTGTGTTTTCCCCAACATAACCCTCCCCCTTATTTAAAGGGCAGGTACTCTGTTCTTGAGGTGCATCCTCAGCGATGTGTGCTTTGGTTTAACAAAGTGGTTTAGGCAGTCTGCTTTAAAGAAGCAAAGCTGGTTAGGGAACGTCCTGTTTTGAAGAGGCATGCTGCAACCCTGTGTGAGCCCTGAGCTCCACTGCTGCACAGGTGGCAGGAGCAGAGTGACTTCCCTCTGCTGTTGGGTGAAGGAGCAGGTGAAGCAAGACTCTGCTGCTACTTTCCCCTACCCCAAAGACTTCCTGTGCAGTGATTCTGTCAGTCAGCGTTGGCCTCGGCAGTGGTGTGGTGTGGGAGATGGGATGCCCCGCCAATAACCGTAGTCCAGGGTGTCTCCTTTTTCTCTGTGGGAGCTTGTGGGAGGGGTTTCACGACCCTCTGATAGAGTGAGTGAAGTATTTGGGAGGTGTTTCTTAGGTGTAGGGACTGTGTTTTTGTCCTTGGAGCTCCATGGCACAGGAGCATGTAAAGGGAGGAGGTAACTGAAGCTTCTAGATACGGTTGTGTCTAGGATACACGCAGCAAACCTCTTAGCTCTCGTCAAATGGCTGCCTGGACGCTGCCTGCCTCAGTATTCAGTTACCTGCTTGGTTATTTGGTTTAGGCTACTGTTAGGCTATTCCAGAGCATTTTCCCATGTCGGTGAGGTCTCTGGGCATGAGTCTTAGAACCAGGACTCAGAGACCAGGCTCTGCCTGACAGGTTAGTAGCAGGCTATGGAAATTCCCTCTCTGGTCAGTAGCTGAACCCTTCCCTCCTACCCAGCTCTCACCCTGTGACAAACCCAGCCTTGGCAGCCTTGTCATTGACCACACATTTTTATTTGCAGGACTTGTTCCAGCACACTGTTAAAACATGGTGGATTACTATGAAGTTCTAGGCGTGCAGAGACATGCCTCCCCCGAGGACATCAAGAAGGCGTAAGTATTGTATGGCTGCAGTTGCACACTGGTGACTGGGTGGCACACCTGTTTTTTCTGTTACATATTAGAGCCCCCTTGCTGCTTATTTTGCAGAGTAAGGGTGGAGCCGAGTGCCTCACTTGCGGGCAAGTGCTGTACCACTAGCTGCAGAGCAGTCTATAGATTGTATCTGATGTGGTGGTGTACTGTCAGTGCCATGTGGTTTTATTAATTTTTAACTTTAGACAGCAATGGATGTGTGCCACATCTGGGCCTGGCCTAGCCCTTATCTTGCCAGTAGGGCAGCAGGATCACCTGATTCCTTTTGCTGTGCCTTGGTCCTGGAACTCTTTATTTGCTTGAGGCACATTAAAAACTCATGGAGAATTATTTTTTTTCTTCCTGCCTCAGCCTCCTGAGTGCTGGGATTGCAGGCATGCCCCATCATGACGGGCAGAATTTGGGAGGCTGAGGTAGGATTATTGCGAGCTGGAGGCCAGTCTGAGTTACTTAGGCTCTGTCTCAACAAACAAAAAATGTTGAGCCGGGCATGGTGGCACATGCCTGTAATCCCAGCACTCAAGGGGCTGAGGCAGGAGGATTGGTGCAAGTTCCAGACCAGCCTGGGTTACAAAGTGAGCTCAAGGCCAGTCTGAACTGCATAGTAAGACCTTGTTCAAAAGACCAAAAAAAAAAAAAAAAAAAGAAAAGAAAAGAAAAGGTGAGCGAGGTGGTGCAGACCTGTAATCGCAGCACTCAATAACCTGAGGCTCGAAGAACACTGAGTTTGAGGCCAGCCTGGGCTACATAGAGAGTTCAGGTCCAGCCTGAACTACAAAGGGAGGCCATGTCTCCGAAACAAAATAACAAAAAAAAAAAACAACAACAAAAATTCATGGAGAGTGTTGAGTAATTCTAAAGTACCCTTTCCATTGGACTTGGAGGTTAAGGGTCAGAGGAGAGTGCCCCAACTTCCTTGGGATGGCTGGACCCAAACCTATGTGTTAGATTGTGCTGGTCCACCCTAACATTTGAGAACTGCTGTGCTGCCTGTTGGTATCTGTGTGGAACTGTCACAGGTGGCTCCAAAGGTTCTCTGGATGGATGCAGCTCATTCAGGCCTTAATGTGAACAAAATTTTATAGAGCGAGTGGTAAGCTCAGGGTTATTGAAACCACTCTTTAATTGTGAAATAGGACTGAGGATATAGCTCAGTGGCATAAGTGCCTGCCTGTCAAGCCCAAGGTTGTGAGTTCAATCCCCTGTACCGCCCCCTCCCCCCCCAAATTGTGAAATAATGAAATCTGTACCTCTACATAAAACGGTGTTTATTTTGTGTTTTTGAGACAGGATCTCCGCCGTACAGTTCAGGCTGGCCTTGAACTCACTTTGTAGCCTAGGCTGGTCTCACAATGATCCTCCCGAGTGCTGGGATTACAGGCATGGGCCACCACGCCCCAGTACTGTTCTGTTTTACGGAAGGGGTTAGTAGCTGGGGATTATAGGTGTATATCACTATGAAGACTGGAAGTTTGTTGAGTTAGGGCTCGAAATGTAGCTCAGTGATAGAGCATGTTTAGCATGCCCAGGACCCTGTGTTCAATCCCTAGCACCACCTTTTTTTTTTTTTTTTTTTTAAATAACAAGAAAAGATGGGCTAATGCCTGTGTTGGGTAGAGTAAAGTTGCCTGCAGAGTATTCTTGTTTCAGACCTCAGCTAAGGGATTGTAAACACAGCACCCCCTGGGGAGACCAGTCAGGTGTGTGGTTTTCTCATCCTGTGTGTTACTTGTGGCGCTTGATTTAGGTCTGCACTGTTCTCTAACTGGTCAGTTAATAGCCAGCAGTACTTTTAGTAGATTGTGGACCAAAGAGACAATTCTGAGTCTTATTGTTGAATAAGCACAGAATGTACAGAGTCTTTGTTTTCACTGATAGAATTGTGTGCTTTTGGTTGTGCTAGAGATAGAGAGTAGGTTACTTTTCCGTAAGGTTGGTATCTCCAGGATGACTTGGAAGTGTGAATTTAGAAAAGGCCATTACCTTTAAAAGCAGTAAGATTTTCTCACTTGGTAAATACTGACCTTGTGGCTGAGCATGATAGCCGTGGAGTGGTGTCCATTATAAGAACTGCTGCCTTGTGGGCTCCTGGCTTTGTTGTGTGTGCCGGCCATGTGAGGACTCAGGGTGTGTTGCCACCACCTCACTCTCGGTCTCCTAAGGCACCCAGTTTCCACTCCAGTTTGAATCACAGGCCAAGGATCAGTGAAGTGCTGGTGTATAGGTTAGGCAGGTGTGGAGGCCAGCTTTGGAAATAGTATGCTACTGCTTACCCTTCTCTCTAAAGCTTTAGATTACATCTTAGTTTTGTTTTGTTTTTTTCCTATGGCGTGGGAGATTAGATCCTCTACCTTATACCTGATAGATAAGCACTGTCTATGACCAAGCTATGCTCCTGGCTCCTTCACCTTCAGTTAACAAAACTTCAATGGTGTATGACCCAGGACAGAGAGAATTGAATCTCGGAGTGGATTCTCCTAGGTTATTTAGTTTTCACATGAACACTGGATGGCTGGTGAGGTTCCTATTCTTGTTTTAGATTTTGAGGGATACATTCCTCCTTTTTCTTAATGCTACATGCCTTCTGTTTATTTTTCCATAATAGGGATGGAACCCAACTTTTTTACTGGGCCATGTCGCCAACCCTTTGTATTTTTTATTTTCAGTCAGGGTATTACTGAGTCACGCAGGCTGGCCTTCAGTGTCCAGGACTCAGGCTGTCCTGTTCGTTAGCTGAGATTATAGGAATGTTCCAGGCCCAGTACACTGTCTTTTAAATGTGTGCTGCTTATGCTTTGCTGATAAGCTAAAGGCTTCTCCCCTCCTCCTTTGGTGCGAGGACCCAGCCCAGGCCCTCACATGCTGGCAGATGCTCTATTGCTGAGCTACGCTCCCTGTCCTCAAAACCAGTGTTGCTAAACTCCCATTTCCACACTGACTGCAGAACAGGTGGCCGGTGGTGGGATCCTGGCAACCTGGTCTGTGTTGTGGCAGATGACTCACCTTTGTTGCAGTGATCTGCCAGGCTGGCTGAGGAAATAGGGGCAATATAAAAAGATAAGGGCGATATGCTGGATTTTTTACTGCCCACTGACCAAGGCCTCTTCTACACGGACCACTCCCCCAGATACATTTTTTGTGTGGTTTGCCAGTAATCATGGGCCTATGTTGTGGATGTTTGGAACTGCAAACATACTTAGGTTTTTGGAAGTCAGCTCGTCGTATTAGTGTCTGGAAGTACAGAACTCTTCTCAGGCAAAGGGGAACTTTCTAGCTAAAATTAGGATTAATTTCACCAGATGGCACCTCTGAAATCATTTTGTTGCTTAGCTGCATTAGTTTTAAACATAATTGACTTCTGGGTTTTGGACATGAATGATACTCTTTACTCTTTCAAGGTACCGGAAACTGGCACTACAGTGGCACCCAGATAAAAATCCTGAGAATAAAGAGGAAGCAGAGCGAAAATTCAAACAAGTGGCTGAGGCGTATGAGGTGTTATCAGACGGTAAGTGGCACAAGCTGGGCTTGCACAGGGCTGAGTGGATTAGTTGGTGTGCAGGGGTGAGCAGAGTGTGGGCACACGGGACTCACCATGTTCCAGCTGGCTTCGAGGGCCATGGAGAATGTGTTCCTTCTTGCATGGAGATTGGAGCTGGAGTATTACCAGTGAGTGCTGAGGAGCAAGCTTCCACCAGGTTCTCGGAGTACTATACAGCACTTAGCATCCTGGGTCTGAGTAGCTGAGGGTTAGGGTTGGGCTGAGATGCTAGACTGTCACTGCAGTGGGTGGCTGCCCCTGTTGCTAGTGCTTTAGTGAGCTTTCCTAATTGAAAGGACGACTTTGAGAGAGAAGGGAATTGAACATACTGCTCAAATTTAGACTTTAGAACATGCTGTGAATAGTGATTCATGGTGCAGAGAAGATTACAAGGGCCGGGTGGGAACAGTGCCACAGGCTGGAAAATTACTGCCTCTACCCTGGGGCTGCAGTAGTTAGTGGCTGGCATGAGTCAGGGCAAAGGCACTAGGAAGGTCGGGCACTGATTCTCTGACCACAGGAAGTCTGTCTACATGTGGTCAGGTAGTAGGTTATCATTTTTTTCAAAAGTGATGTTAGGAGGAGTTCATTGAACTGTCACTTGGCCTCAACAGTGACTAGCATATGGTACCCTGTGCTACTAATTGTGATGACCCCACATACCTCTGTCCCTGGTGTTCTAAAGGGAATCATGATTGCGTTTACAGTCTAAAAACAGCTGGTAGGACTTTGAGGGGAATGATGTTGGAGATTTCAGGTATCCTACCTGGTATATAGTGGACTCATTCTGCATTCCCAGTCTGAGGGATTTCAAGGACCTTGGACCTGAGAAAGATAAGGACTGCGTGGACACTGTTTTTTTTAGTTCATGGTAGCAGTGCATATATACATAACATGTGTTGGTTTTTTAACTTATTTCCCTGTTTTTCCCCTTCCCTAGACTGATACTTTATATCTGCCAGAAAGAGAACTTTTACATGACCACAAAAGATCTGGTCTGAGGCTGGACGTGGTAGCGCTCACCTGTAATCCCAGTACTCAGGAGGCTGAGGCAGGAGGATTGTTGTGAGTTCGAGACCAGCCTGGGCTACAAAGTGAGCTCAAGGCCAGCCTGAACTGCATGGCGCAACCCTGTCTCAAAAAGACACCCCCTCCACCCCCCCAAAAAAAGGTCTGGTCTGATTTTTTTGGAGGGAGAATATATTTTTCACATAACCTTAGGCAGCCTCTAGCCAGTTGGAGTTATCTTTCAATGTAGGGTTGTTGTTACCAGGGCTCTGGTTACCTGAAACTGGCTGGTTTTAAGCCTGAGGACAGCAGCAGGGCACTTGAGTCTTGTGTTCAGCTATTCCGCAGGGCCACTGGCCTGCAGGCCTGGGCTATCTCTTTTTTGGTGTCCACACAACTCAGGACTGTGGAAGGTTCGCTTTGATGGTGTGATGGCTTTATATTTGGATATGTAATTTTTTAGTGTGTAAAGCATTCTGGACAGTGGAATAAAAGAAATGGTCTAATGGAATAAATATTTTAATATTTATAATTCTTAAAGACTGATAGGATTTTTAAAAAGTTTTCTGAATCACCTTTTAGGAGACAGATACATAAGGTTTCCCTTCTGTTCATCTTTCTTTTAGGAAGTAAGGGCAGCCTAGCTCTTAAAATTTCTGAGAAGCTGAACTCTGATTTACATCTTATCAGTTGAATTTTGAGGATTTGAAAAGAACATAGCTCTAATGAGTTTTTTTTTTTTTTTTTCCAAATTTAAAGCTAAAAAACGGGACATCTATGACAAATATGGCAAAGAAGGATTAAATGGTGGAGGAGGAGGTATGTGAATGAATTTTCTGTTTGAAGACACAAGATCTTGACAAATTCCTCTGAATTTGAGTTGTTTCCCAATTGTGAATTACTGAATCTCAGTTAAGCTACATGATAATAAATATAGGTGCAAACTAAAAAGTAGGCTGAATTGGTTGGTGGGTGGAGAAATTGACATTTTCAAAAAGTTATTAAAAAGCTGGGCTTAGCTGGACATGGTGGCGTACACCTGTAATCGCAGCACTTGGGAGGTTGATGCAGGAGGATTGTTGTGAGTTCGAGACCAGCCTGGGCTACAAAGTGAGCTCAAGGCCAACCTGAACTGCATAGCGAGACTCTGTCTCAAAAAAAAGACCAAAAAAAAACAAAAAAAAACTGGGTTTGGTGTGGTACACAGCTGAAACCTCAGTACTTAGAAGGACTATAAGTTTTAGCCCAGCCTGGGCAATTTACTGAGACCCTGTCTCAAAATAAGAAATTTATAAAAGGATGGGGATGTAGTTTACTATGAATGCCCTAGGGTTATCAAAAGTAGTCTCAAAAGAAAATGAAACAACAAAAATAATACAGGCCACCCAAAAAACAACCAAAAATCACAGAGCTATTAAAAACCTTTTGTTAAGCTTGGATGGTGGTATGTTCCTGTAATGCCAGCATGAACTACTTACTTAGTTTCTCTTTTTTTTTTTTTTTCCCAAAGACAGGATCTCACTATGTAGTTTAGGCTGGCCTCAAACTCATGGCTATCCTCCTGCCTCAGCCCCCTGAGTGCTGGGAGCTACTTAATTAGACCCTGTCTCAAAAATACACCAAAACAAAACCAGAATCTTTTGTTCGAGTAGGAGGTATTTTTCTTTTTTTCCCCTCCTGCCTCTGATTAGAAGGTATTTACTGATGTACTTACTGTAGATGTGACACAGTATCTACCCTCATTGTAGTGTTGTACTGTGAGCTTTCACCCCTAGATCACTAACCTGCGTTTAATTAAAACATCCTTTGGGTTTAAAGGGCAGACAAAATGTGTATGTCTCAGAAAATCCCTGTAGTGACCTGCTGTTGTGTGTGTACTTTTAGTGTGGGTTTCTCAGAGTGTCCTCTGAACCCATGCGGTCATCTTGTAGCTGTATGGACGTTGTGTAATTTATACTCTGGGTTTTTATATGCCTTCACAACAAGCATTGCAAATGCATGTAGCTAGGTGTGGTGGTGCACACTTGTAATGCTAGCACTCAGGAGGCTGAGGCAGGAGGCTTCCTGGGAGTTCAAGGCCAGCCAGGGGTACAAGGTGAGTTTAAGGCCAGCCTGAACTGCATAGTGCAGCCCCATCTCAACAAGACTAAAAAAGGGTAAGAAAGTGGGTATAATCTGTGTTGAGAAGTAGCAGTGAAGGGAACCCAGCTGGGACCTTCTCTGCTGAGGGCTGAGCCCTGACACACAGATAGCTTTGGTCAGGGTAGCGTTCATTTTGAGTCACAGAACCGCAGATGTATGTTCTCTTTTTAGGTCATTTTTTGCTTCAAAGTTTAGAATTCATAAACTAACCCCTGTCTCTCTTGTCTGTGTAGGTGGACGTCACTTTGACAGTCCATTTGAGTATGGGTTCACATTCCGGAACCCGGAGGATGTCTTCAGGGAATTTTTTGGTGGAAGGGACCCATTTTCATTCGACTTCTTTGGTAAGTAGATCCCTCGGTGTGTGTGTGTGTGTGTCTTGGGTCCCGTGGCTGGTGAGGACCAGTGGTGTGTTTCCTGTGTTGTTACGTTGTGTTTTGTAATTAATCTTTGATTTTAAGCAGCACAGAAGTGGTCGGACCTTTCCTGCCTTCCTTTTGGAAGACTACTGAATGTGTAGGGAGCACGTTAGGAAAATGCAGGCTTTGATGTATTCTCTCTTGACTATGTGTGGTCCTGTTGCCCCGCCTGTGCTCTGTCAGGTCAGTGTGAGGATGTGAGTGATGGGGATGGAACCTAGGGCATTGGGATGACTGAGCAGATACCCTGCTACTGAGCTGCTGCTTCAGCCCTGCTCTGGAACACCAGTTTGTGTGAATTTGCCATGGAGTCTCTTTGATAAAATATTAAACGTGGTAGATGCTATTCAGAAGACTTGTCATCTGCCAGCCTTTCCCTCTCTTTCTAATTGTGTTGTGACAGTTGAGGCCAGAGCAGTTGTGGAGCCCGGTGGCAGGAGAGGAGAGTTTCTTGGAAGGAGACTGTGTTGGTTCACAGTTGTTGGACTGTGAACATAGGTGTTCTCTCTGCTTCTCCCAGTCCTGATGCCAGACCTTGGTCACCTGTTTGTTGTGGACACAAGTAGTGTGCCATGTACTCTTGTGACTGCTGTTAGGAGTTCCTCCGATTGCTTGGGACTCTGATGTGCTCTGGATGACTTGGGAGGTCAGAGTTGAATGTGCTGCCACTGTCATTTTTGTCTCACGCACGTGGAGGGGAAACACGTCCTGTGTCTGCCTCCTTCATTGCCTGGAGTGTGGCTGAAGAGACTGAACACCACTGGCAGCCCCCAGGAGGGAAGAGAGGAAGAGCAGTTGTGTCCACCCGTGATGACAGCACAGGAGAGACCTGTCGCACTCCCTGCCTGCCAGGGGCATGAAGAGGAGCAGTTTGGCCCTGCCCTGGTGGGTCGTGGGCCTTAGGATGGTGTAGGCAGACCTGTGATTTATCTCTGATGGGGATTCCTAGAGATTGTCCTTACTCTTATTTTCTTTTTTTTCTGAGACAGGGTCTTGCTTTGTAGTTCAGGCTGATCTTGAACTCGTGGCAGTCCTCCTGCCTCAGCATCCCAGGTGCTGGGACTACAGGTGTGTGCCACTATGCTTGGCTTACTCCTTCTTTGTTCTGGCCTGACTTTGAGCGGTCCTGCTTGAGGAGGGATTGATGGTGACCACAGGGTGGCAAGCTTGCCAGCTTAAAACCACTGCTTTGAAGCAGGAGAGTGCTCACATGAGAGGGCATGGGGGACTGCGTGGTCCTCTCATGCCTGCCATGAACACTGTGGGAGCTGATGGGACTCTCAGAAAGTTTGAGGTTTTGGAATATTTTTATTTTTTGATGAGTAACATTCACCTGATGTTTCATACAGATACTTCAGCATCTGAAACAATATCCCAGATCTGAAACATTTCTGCTTCTAAGCATTTCCTGTTAAGGGGTACTTGTAGTATATGAAGTAGAAATACAGTTATGTTCTTTATTATTTGACCTTCAAGGGCAAGTAGTTATTACTCAAGAAACACTTTGCTGACTGAAATTTTCTGTCTTTAATGTGATAGACCTTTGTACTGCATTATAATCTTCAGCAGATTCCACAGTAGTCTGGTTAATATTATCCCCTAGTTCTTGCAGACTGATCAGGCCTGCAGTCTCCCAAATGAACGGATGGTGAAGGCTTAAATAAAAGAGTCAAGTGGTTTGAAATTTGGACTTCGGGAGGTTCAAAACTAACAACTTTTGAGGTTCTTTGGGGGCTAAGAAGAAATGTCTCTGAGTGGCCCATACTTTACTAGTTATCAGAACAAGGGCACAGAATACTGAAGAAAGGTGGGAGTCTGTCTTGAATGGCAGGACCTTGGGAGTCCCTACAAGGACTTCTCTAAGTAATCATTGTGGTTTTTTTTCGTTTTTTTTTTTTTTTTTTTTTGTTTTTCTTCTGGTACCAGGAATTGAACTCACGACCTTGCACTTGCCAGGCAGGCCCTTTGCCGCTGAGCTAAATCCCCAGCTGCCATTGTGTTAATTTAGGAGAACTGTGTTATCTGCAGGAAGGCCTTCACAGAAGTTACACTTTTTATCTAGCTAATTGAGGTTGGAGCCAGGTGTGCTTAGCTGTGGCCTTGTCTTGTCCTTTGAGGTGCCAGGGCTTCACCTGCCATTACAGGCTGCCACCTCCAGACAAGGGGCCTAGGCCTTGGGGGCAGACTTACAAGTAAACATGAAAAGCCAGTGGGTTAATATAAATCCTGCTCAGAGCCACTTCATAGTGGTCTCCATCTCACAGTGACTGATTTGTGGGTCGGACATGGCAGGGGTTGAAATTCTGGGTTTGCAAGTGGCCAAGGGGCCTGCCCTTCCCGAACCTTAGGCTTCAGTTCTAGGGTGCACAGGAGGAAGCAGGTATCAGTGATCTCTGTGTGAGAGCGTTGTGCTCTTAAATGATTAATGATTTCCTTGAGCGTTTCGTTGTAAAGAAGATATGGACTTACAGTTCAGCATGAATGAGTTGAGTTCTTGGAATTGTCCAGTGCCAGTCTCACTGAAGCTGCTCTCTGGCTGCTCAAACCTCACAGCAGGCACCTGCTTTTTCCATCCTTTTTTTTTTTTCCATCCATTTTTGTAGGTGTTCTAGGGGACTTCCATTTTCAGGCTGTAAGGATTTATACACAGGAAACGAAGGTGCTCAACAGCTTCTACGTGTGTGAAGTCACTGTGCAGCCCTCTGGTGGTATGTGTAGCGTGTGGCACGCAGGGATGGGGCTTAGCATCCAGATCACATACACAGCCCAGTTATGTTGTCCCTGTATTGTACCATGGTAGTTTCGGTCTTAAGTTTTGCTTTTTTTTTTTTTTTTGGTAGTGGGACTCAAACTCAGGACCTCACACTTGCCAGCCAGGTTCTGCACCACTGAGCTATATATCCTCAGCCCCAGTCTTAATTTTTCACATGATTTTTTTTCATTTTTCCTGATTTGGCTTTCAAAGAAATCGCTCAAAATCCATTTTAAGTAAGATAGCGAGGTACAGTAGCCTGTGCCCGTCATCCCAGATGCATGGGGAGGCTGAGGGACAGGGGGATGAGTTTGAGGCCATTCTGGGCAGCTAAACAAGGCGTCATCTAGAAAGAAGTCTGTTGTGTAAGATACTTTTGAGCTCCACTTTGCATTTTTCAGATACAAAGCTCTGTGTGGAATAAGTCTCCCTGCTGCCTCCTTTGAGGTCCACTCCTGTGGAGCTAAGCCACTCAGTATAAACGGGAGCAGCTCTCTCAGCAGAGGGAGAAGTGTGGTCTTCAGGCCATGCTCGGAAAGTGCCAGGCCACTGGCCATGCTTTAAATCCTCATAATGTGCAGCATATGCAGAGAAACCTTCAGCAGATTAAGTGAGCGTAGGCTAACCTGGAGTGGGGGGTCTCACTTGTCATTTGGGTTGCCAGCCTAGTGTCGTGTGCTCTCAGGAAAGGACTCAGAGCACTGCCTTTGGATCCCAGTGGTCAGGGTAGAAACTAGCCTCTGGGAGGATCAGTATAACAACATTTTATTTATATTTGCACTTCAGAAAGCCAAAATTGGTCCTGAAATCCATTATATTTGCACCTTGGCATTTTCCCTTCATGAAGGCGGCAATCTTGTTAGCCTTGGTGAATGGAGCATGGCGTGGAGAAACCCAGGGAAACAGACCTTGGAGGGTTGTAATTGTGAGCAGGGTGAAGCTTCTTTTCTGAGCTGGGATCTCAATTTAAGGTAGTGAGTCATTCATTTTACTCCCCAGGATTCAAGGAAGTGTCCAGTGAGGACTTGGAGCCTAGTGAAGATCTAGACCAGCCCTCTTTTGAGGAGACAGGAGAAGACATCCTGAGTGAAGAGAGCAGTGAGGTTTTGGATGTGATCTCCAGCGAGGAGCTGGATCTCTTTAGTGATGAGGAGCTGAGTGAAGGCTGTAGCTGGGGCCAAGGCGAGCTTCTCAGTGAGGAGCTGGGCCCCATATCTAGTGAGGAGGAAGCCAGCCCCTGGGATGCAGAGGACGAGCTCAGCGAGGAGTACGCGTCACTGCGGAGTGAGGAGGAGCTTTGTGAGGAGGAGCTCTGCGGGCTGGAGCCAGAGGTGCTGCTGGTTCAAGAATAAATTGTATGCTAGGTGTGGTGGCGCTCACCTGTAATCCCAGCACTTGGGAGGCTGAGGCAGGAGGATCACTGTGAATTCAAGGCCAACCTGAACTACTTAGTGAGACCCTGTCTCAAAAAAACTGGAACAAAGAAAAATCATAAATTGTAAAAGGATTGTCCCAGGCCTCTGTTTTATAAGGAGATTTAATTCATTTATAAAGTTTGTCTAGAAAAAAAACTTGGTTCTCTTGTCTCAGTGCCACTCTTGGTCAGATAACCTCAGCTGCTTTGGAGGTACGTAGAACTGGGTCCCTGAGGGAGCAGACTCACTACGTTTGTACATGGTCTCCCCTCTGTACATACCTGCATCCAAAACCCTCTTTACACAGGGGCAGCCAATGAGGAATACAGTTTTAGGGGCAGTGCTGGTGACTTTGTCTTAACTTGATTACGTGCAAAGACCAAATTCCTGAAGAAGACGGCCTTCACAAGCACCTAACCTTAGGATGCCAAGCCTCTTTTTGGAAGGACCACAGTTCCGCTGGTAACAACCCCTGACCCCTTTTGTTAAGATGAGTTGTAAAGTGGGAAATGTTAAGATGCAGAGATAGAGGTGGAGCAGATCTGTATGTCTAGCCTACAAGTGGGTGTGTGTCTGTGTCCTGCGTTGTCATCAGATGGTGTGTCTAGGCTTTGTGTTGATAGCCAGAGTCCTCCATCACTTCAGCGCAGTTCTATACACATCAACCACGGACATGTGAAGTTTGAAAGACGGCAAGGAGTAAGGCATAATACATGAGACGTAATATGTTAGACTGGCTTCCAGCTACAGTGGCTACAACAAAGACACTGTTCACATAGCTTTACAAAGCAGCCCAGTGATGAGCTGTTTGCACAGGGTGTCCCTGCTTGCACCCTCGCGCATGGGGTGGCAAGGGTGGTCTGGTCTCCCTGCTGAGCCATCCTGGGCAGATGCACCCTGGGCACAGGTGAGAGCTCCTGCTCTGAGGTCTGGGTAGGTTTTGTGTAGCCCTGGAGATGAGGAATGGTGCTGCTGCAGTGACTGCCAGCTGCTCTTCAGTACGCACATCCTGGCTTGTCCTGGAGGAGGGCAGGTCGTAGCCTCTTGGGGAGTTGTTCTGAGCACTGTGTTATCTGCCATGAGGCCCTGGACTGGCTGGCTATGCCTCCCAAGTACAGAATAAGGCTGTGTGTGCACTTTCTGAGGTCAGGCCTCCAGCCAGAGTTCTGTGGCACTTCCTGCTTAACCCCTGCCCCCAACAGGCAGGCAGTACCTTCCTTCTATAGTGTTTGGCTCATAGGCATTGATTTTTTTCTTTTTGGTATTTTTGAGACAGGGTTTCGCTCTGCAGTTTAGGCTGACCTTGAATTCACTTTGTAGCCCAGGCTTCCTGTGTGCTGGGATTACAGGTGTGCACTCCCACACTTGCCTGTGTTGAATATTCTTTGTGTGACAGCCAGTGTTCCCTGTGACGACTCACAGGTTGAGAGAGCTGCACCTAAACAAGCACACATAGGTGTCAGAAGGCTAGGAACAGTGGTTTAAAAGTGGAGCAGTCCATCCAGGGGAGGTGAACAGGTGTGGCACATGGTTCAAGGGAATAGGAAGTGGGGCAGAAGATGGGACCGTGGGAACAAAGAATTGTCATCTTAGAGTAGAAGCAGAATGGATGCCTGCACAAATCACTGCTGCCTTAGCAAGGTCCTCTGGGAAGAAGCGGGTCCTGTAGCTGCACAGATGTGCATTCTTCTTGTCACTAGGGTTCCTTTTCTAAAACCAGGCCTCATGGCATTTGAAGTAGAATAGTCTAGTCCAGAGTGGTGGTGTTTTTTTTTGTCTTGAGAGTTGAACTCAGGGCCTTGCTGCACTTGCCAGGCAGGCCCTGTGCCACTGAACTATATCCCCAGCATAGTCCAGCATATTTTGTATCCTTTGCTGTGGGTGGATTTTTCTAATTCTTGGAAGATACAGTACTTGCTGGACCCTAGTGTGGAAGTTGAAAGTAGTGGTGTGTTGATTTATTATGTATGATTCCTGCCCTGTAACTTGGTGCCAGGTTCTGTTCTGGGTGCTGATCCAAGGAGCAGAGAACCACCTAAGAGGCCTTGGCTGCAGGCTTGCTGCACAGTGGGGTTGATGACTGCTTTTCCTGTGTTCCTGTTTTTGTTTATTCCTTCCTAATGCATCACTACTTTGTTCTCAGTGTGTAGGCTCCTGTGTAGGACCCTGGAGTTGAATAAGTGTTTTCAGCTCCGCTCGGACATCGGGATTCCTTGGAGATAGCAGTGGGTTTGCCTGAGGGGGCAGCCTGTGGGGTTCTTTGTTCCCCTCTTGAGGGCCACTGGTGATACCAAGCAGAGTGCTTACCTGTGTTGGAAATACCTGGCATGCATTGTAGGTTTGGTGTTGGTTTGTTTTGTTGTCCTTTTCTGTCTCAGCTTTCCTATGTACTTGGGCTTTAATGACACGGGGCATGGAGAAGGAGCTAATCACTGCTGTCCTCTCATCCTAGAGGGTTCCGTACACAGTGTGAGCCTTAGCATTGACGTGCTTGCCTTTCTTCTTCGCTTGCATTGGCACTAGGTTAAAGCACATGGTGTCAGTCACTGTCTGTTCCTGTACGCTGTTAAAGATGTCCAGACTTCGCCACCCCTCACACATCCTCTATTTCTTTCCACAAGGTGATTTGTTTGTTGCACCCATGTCAGTGATGTTTTAAGTTCTTTCTTCACACGATCCATTGTACTTCTTTGGGTGTACGTTTGACATTGTTGCTTATCAGTTACTTTAGTAACTTGCTGTTACGGATTGGGTTTAGTGCTTTTCAGAGAATAATGGGTTTGACTAGAACATTGGAATAAAAGAGTTACGTGATGCTAGAGACATCTGTTTGAAGTAGTGCTTGTATGTCAGGATCCAGAGGTGAATCAATACTGGCTTGCCTGTAGATACTTGTGAAAGGGTCTGCATTGGTCAGAGTTCTCTAGAGAAACAGAACCAGGAAACGTGTCATTTATGATGTGGCTTAGACTCAACACGTAGGCAGTTGAGGAAGCGGTCAAGGAAGCTCAGTGCTGGTGTGCTCTGCAGTAATGGATATCTTTGGTGCTCTTCAGGTCTTCATGTAGATTTTTTTTTTTTCTGGTACAGGAAATCAAACTCACGACCTTGCACTTGCCAGGCAGGCGCTGTGCCGCTGAGCTAAATCCCCAGCCCCTTCATGTGGATTTAAATTTAGGTGATCAGTGTGCCTGGGACTACTGATTCAATTGTTACCTCTGAACCATGCTGGATGAAACTTGGGCATCTCATGGCCCAGGCAGGTCGACACGTGAAATTATTCATAGTCCTCTCCCTTCTGGCCCCAACTCTGTGCCTGCTTGGATGTATTTAACCCTTCCCCACTGGAGACCAGGTCCTTGAAGCCATAGTACCTTCTTCTCTGATGCCCCATTGCCTAGTGCTCCTCCCCTGTGAGGCAGAGGGAGGAAACACAGGCACTGCCTCACACAGGCACGTAGACCTCATGCACAAGTGCATGTAGAGCACGAAGGAAGGAGTGTGTACAGGCACACATCACAGGCTCTGCCGTAAATGAATGCCTTAAAAGGGTGGCCTTAACAGTAGAGTGTGGCCACCAAGTTGCAGAGTAGTTTTGGGCTTAGGCAACCGTAGCGGTTGTCTCATTCTCCCTCCGTACATCTCTGGCAGTGCTGGAGGGGTGGAGTGCGCCCATATGGTGCTCGCGCACACAGCCCTCTCGTGCAGTCTCGCCCAGTTCTTGGAGCCAGCGGCCTGCCAGCTCTTTACTCGTCACAGCTCTCCTTAAGCTGCGGTGCCTCCTGTCAGCTGGGGCTCCCTCTGTGCTCTCTGTGGCTGTTCCCTGGAGCATAGCCTTGTTGGACCTGGCGGACTCCTAAGCTTCACTGTCCTGAGCCAGGCTCTGCTGTGTGCATTCCCACCATCCTGTTCTGGCTTGACACATTATTCCCTCCTTGGCCACTGTCTGGTCCTCTGTCTTGGAGACATGCTGTGCTAATCCTTCTGTGTTCTAGATGGCCTCTCTTTCTTCTGCATGCACTTATGTCCTAATGCATCTTTAGGATTCCTTGGTGTTTCTCACAGATTCCTTGTTAAAACGATAGCACTTACTAATTCCAAAGAAAAGGGTAAATTTTAAAAGTAGTGTGTACATATAAGCAAATCTTACGTGTTCAGTGAAGTACTTGTTTGATAACCACAACAAAGAAATCTAAACTCTCAGTGCTCATTTTTTTTTTTTTTTTGGTTTTTTTTTCCGGTACTGGGAATCGAACTCACGACCTTGCGCTTGCCAGGCAGGCGCTGTGCCGCTGAGCTAAATCCTCAGCCCCTCAGTGCTCATTCTAAAATTGCAGTATTACTGTGTTTAATATGAACTATAAGTCAGTACTAGGAGCATTTTTAAATTTCCAGTAATAATGTGTGCTGTTAGCAATTTACTGTGAACATTTCTTAAAGCACATTAGGCCTACCACTTACCATTTGTTGTTCAGGTTTTTTTTTTGTACAGGGGATTGATCTCCTAACCTCAGGCTTGCCAGGCAAGCGCTTAAGCCTCTGAACTATATCCCTAGCTTGTTGTTCAGATTTCACTTTGACTAAATTTTTTTTTGAGACCTCAAACTTACAGGAACATAAAAGGGATTCTAGATGCTCTGGCTGGGTTCTGCAGCTGTTTTATTTTTCCGGCACACTCTTAGGTGTGCTAGAGTGACCCTGTATGTGTAGTTCAGCGTTGCTTTGTAGAGGTCATTTGGGCTTCCTGAAAAACAATCCCCTATATGTAAAAATCACTTTTTCCTCTGCTCTCAGGTCCACATCTACCATCTTGGGTCCATGTATATGTATAGTGCTTTCGTTTAACTATGGTCTGTTATGTATTGCAGCTTTAATTGAATTGAAGTAGTAAGTAGGCGTGTTGGATGAGGTAGATGGGTTGCTTATTCTACTTTACTATAGCTTCATGTTGGTAAGTTGTTTGTTCTTGTCTGAATGGTGTGTTGGAAACCATTAACCCATTTTTCCCTCTTCCATGGAAAAAGTAAATACAAATAAAGATTCTCACGCTGTGTGTTCCTATTTGTTTCTAGAAGACCCATTTGAAGACATTTTTGGGAACCGAAGGGGTCCTCGAGGAAGCAGAAGCCGTGGTACAAGCTCTTTTTTCTCTGCCTTCAGTGGATTTCCATCCTTTGGAGGTGGATTTTCTTCATTTGATACAGGTATGAGATCCCTAGAGATAATCTTTGTTGTCTGGACAGAAATCAGTATACTTAGAATATTCTATCACAGCAGCTTTAAGTATGTTCCTTTTGATACAGATGCTTTGTAGATGAATTAGCCTTTTTTAATGCATACCAGTCGGTTCTTAGTAACCTTCATTTCCCCTCTACTCTGTTCCAAGAATGTTATGCTTAGAAAGTCTCTAAATAATAAAGGACAACATTTAATGAAATTCTTGGTTGAAAAGGATAATGTGTGTTTTGGGTTAGTGGAAGATTACTCACTTGGACAGTCTCAATAAATCCTTCATATGATCTAACCTCCTTTACAGTTAAACAGAAAACAGAAGTAGTGTCATAGAAAGTGTCTAACCTGATAGGACTGGAAGACTGACTCACAGCCTGGGTACATGGCTGCAGCCAGACTGGCTCCTGAAGTATAGGCCACACCTAGTCTTTTTTGTTTGTTTGTTTTTGTTTTTGTTTTTTTGGTTTTGGTTTTTCTCCGGTACCGGGAATCGAACTCACGACCTTGCGCTTGCCAGGCAGGCGCTTTGCCGCTGAGCTAAATCCCCAGCCCCGGCCACACCTAGTCTTAGTGTGCAGATAGAAGTTGGCAAACTGGAGCCATTGTACACACCATGGCACGATGGTGTGGTAATGGAGAGGCAAATTGGGCCTGTCCCTTCCCGAGGACCCCTTCGTTCCTTTTTTTTTTTTTTTTTTGGTACTGGGAATCGAACTCAGGACCTTGTGCTTGCGAGGCAGGCGCTTATGCCACTGAGCTGTCTCCCTGGCTCCCCTTGTTCTTATGCAGAACTTGTACAGGTAAACTGTTGGCTGGATCAGACTGGAGTTTTTATTGTGCTTTTCCCATTAAGTGCTGACATTAGGTATCTTATGACGTGCTAAACACAAGTCAGGAGAGAATGCAAAGAAGTTGGCTAAAAATACCAAGAAAGTAGTATTTCATGTGGGGCATACATTTGGCTAGCTTGTGTGATACCTTTCCCTGCCAGGAGGAGCCCCACAAAGATTTTTAAAAATTGTGGTTTTTTTTTTTCTACTGTATAGTGAGGACATAAGAAAATTATAAATTACATAAATAGATGTGTGTGTATTTTCTCATGATAAGTTGCAGGATTCTTTGAGTAATTTTTTTGGAGGGTACCAGGAATCAAACTCAGGACCTCACTCTTGCCAGTCAAGTGCTATGTCACTGTGCTAAATCTCTGATTTTGAATTACAGGATTCTTTGTGGAATTATTTTTATTATTATTATTATTAATTATTTTTGTACTGGGAATTGAACTTAGGACCTTATGGTTGCCAGGCAGGCACTGTGCCACTGAGCTACATCCCCAGCCTGGGAAATTATCTACCCTTTTGGTGATTCTGGTCTCTGTCCCCTTGTTCCCTCCGCAGGCTGAGCCGTCAAGGCTTATGGTCCGTGGTGGAGACGTTGCTCTCTTCCTGTGGCACAGAGGTGCAGCTGCCCCTGCACCTTCCTGGGTACATGGTGTCAGAAGACACTGAGTCTCTGGAGGGCCTTGGGCTCGTGGGGTGTCTCTCAGGGCATCCAGTAGAGAGACGGGGGAGCAGCTGCCTGGTGTTGCCTGTGTCATGCCAGGATATGGTCAGTGGCTCTTGAGACAGCTGTTCCCCTTTCCCCAGGGTCCCACAGCTCTTCTGCTTAGACCTTGCCTTCCTGGGCTTTCGGAATCAGATAACTGGTGAACTGTTTCATTTGGAACTCTATGTATTGACTACCAGTCATCATTATTTTCTGTTTTCCTGTAGGATTTACTTCATTCGGGTCCCTAGGTCATGGGGGCCTCACTTCATTTTCATCCACGTCATTTGGCGGCAGTGGGATGGGTAACTTCAAATCTATATCAACTTCTACTAAAATCGTTAATGGTAGAAAAATCACCACAAAGAGGTATAGTGGCATTTGTCACATATTTTGTTTTTAATAAGTCATGCTGTGTTGTTGGTGCCACAATAGCCATGCACGTTCCCTGGAGTGGAAGTATTAAATTGTATGCCTAAACTCCAGATTAAATAGATAGAGGGGTGTGTGTGTGGGTGTGGGTGAGAGAGAGAGAGAAGGAGGGAGAGAGAGGGAGATAGGGGAAGAGAGAGGGGAGAGAGGGAGAGGGAGAGATAGACACACTGGGGATTGGACCTTTACCCTTGCTACACATTAGGGAAGCGCTCTGCCACTGAGCTGCATCCCCACTCATTTCTGTTTTTATTTTTTCTTGGGGGCGATATTGAGAATTGAACTCTAGACCTCATGCTTGGCAGGCTGGCCCTGTACCCCTAAGCTATATGCTCAGCCCACCCCGCTTTTTTTGTCTTTTTGAGATAGGGTCTTACTGTGCAGTTCAAACTGGCCCTGAGCCCAGGCTGGCCTTGAACTCACAGTGATCCTCCTGCCTCAGCTTCTGGGTGAGTGCTGGAATTACAGGTGTGCACTACCATGCCCAACTGTTTTTATTTTTTGAGGCATGGCCTTGCTAAATTGCTCTGGCTGGGCTCCAACTTGCCTCCCAAGTGGCTGAGATCATAGGCATGTGTCCTTGTGCTTGGCAAGCATTTCCTTTTTAAATACTTAATGTGAATTTATTAGAAATAATGGCTATGTTTAATATGTAACAACATGCAATAAGGTTCTGCCATATTGTTAGGAATGGTAAAATTTAAAATCATTAATAGTAAAACCATTATTTTTTAAATTCACAGCATAGGAAGCTGGGCTCGGTTGTCTCTAATCCCAGCACTCGGGAGGATGAGGCAGGAGGATCATTGCAAGTTCGAGGCCAGCCTGGGCTACAAAGTGAGCTCAAGGCCAGCCTGAACTGCATAGTGAGACCCTGTCTTAAAAAAAAAAAAAAAAAAAGTTTATAGCATAGGGCACCACACCTAGGGCCTTGTGTGTGTCCAGCAAGCACTGTGCCACTGAGCTGTGTTGCTGGCTCCAGCTATTTCTGATGAACGAATTATGTCTCCATATACTTTGCAGTCACTGAGACAAAACTTACTTTGTCAGAGTAAGTTGATTTTGAGAACGATTTTGGTAATAGGTTGGTTTTTGTCGTTTTTTAGCGCCTGTGTATTTTAAAATACTCCCATGTATTTTTATGTGTATCTATTTATGTAAATATTCTCACATTTAAATAAATGTTTACGTTATAAAAGTGGTTTCTGAACAACTTCTATCCTGCAGAATTGTCGAGAATGGTCAAGAGAGAGTAGAAGTTGAAGAAGATGGACAGTTAAAGTCCTTAACGATAAATGGTAAGGAGCAGCTGCTACGCTTGGATAACAAGTAACTCGACGCACGCATTTAACAGAAATGTTAAAGTATAACAAGCACCATTTGAGGATTAACAGGAACATTTTTTTGAAGATTTCAGACGAACTCAACTTTCAGTATAACTGTACCTAATCTAAAGTATTTATAAACAGCTCATCGGAGCCCCTCTTTGTCATAGACTTTTGAGTTTATTGTTGGGACCACACAGTAGGACCATTTTTTGTCTTTAAAATTGTTGTAATCTCTGTATGCACTTTGCTTTTTTATTAAACGTGATCCAAGGTAAGCCTTGACTCTTGAGTAGTGCTAGGACAAGATTGTACTCTTAACACCAGCATGGATCTGCTTTTCATTGTGTTTGAAATGTGAGCCAAGTAGTGTCCGCCTGCTGTGAAGCTAACATTGCCAGGATGAGTTCTCCACAGAAATAATTTCCATTTTTTTCAGTATTTAGTAATGGAAGATATTAATGCATTAATGGTAATACATTTCTGGTTCAGTACAAATTTAAGGATGTTTTCTAGTTGTGCATGGATGCTGGCAACTTAGTAAAGTTTTGACGATTATTTAAATGTGTAATGTTAAGCTTAGGTTTATAAAAGCTGGTAAACTGGGTCTTTGTCATTTGCTTTAAAAAAAGAAAAGAAAATAAATGTGAATGTGTTTGGTGCATTCTTTCTGGAGTGGGGTCTGCAGTCTCCTTGTGTCTGTGTGTTTTGTGCCTGAGCTTGTGGGGTCCCTTCACCAGTGCTTTGTTTATCATTCAGGCAGGTGCTGGATGTGAGTTCTGTGGAGAGCACGTGAAGACTTGCCTATTTGCAAATGATTTAGCAGTTGTTTTCAGCAGTTTAGTTTATTTATTTACTTATTTTTTTTGAGACAGGGCCTCGCTATGCAGTTCAGGCTGGTCTTGAGCTCAGTTTGTAGCCCAGGCTGGTCTTGAACTTGCAGCAATCCCTCCTGCCTCAGCCTCCCACGTGTGCCACTACACCCAGTCTGTTTTAAACGTTTAGAATGATAACATTTCTGTGGGGAAGGGTTGAAACAGTTGTGAAAATTTTCATTCTTAAAAGTTTTGTTTTAGTTTTCTTGAATGATATATTTGATGTAAGATCATGTAAGGACAATATGCATGGTAAAAGACATAGAATGATTAAGAAGTTAGTAAAAATAAAGATGTTTGTGTTTTGATCTCTAAAATTTTTCACGATCTTTTCATGATGACCACTGGCAACTAGGATTCCAGCTGGATTTTACAGAATATTAAAGTGGGTGTTAATTACATTTATGAGTTCCCTTTGTCCACCCTGTTCCCTCAGCCCTGTTTTGGAAATACGCAGGATATGGCTCTTCCTGACTACTGTCCAGGTGGGTGCGGTGGGAATTTCTCATGGTACTGTTATGGTGTACTGCTTCTGAAAGCAAGGGGAAGGCATTTAAAAAAACCTTATAGGCTCTTGAAAAACAAGGCAGCAAAAATTAACTGAGGTAGCTGAAACAATTTGAATACAGACAGCAGTAAATGGGGATTTGAAAGTGTTGCATTAGGAGTCCAGTGTGACGCTGCCCTTGGATAAGGTGGGTATTAGGTATGTGGCCACATGGCACGTGAAGGCTGTGGGCGTTCGCCTCACGATGAGAGCGTCAGCACCAAAAAGCCCGTGTTGTGTGTGTTGGCATAGTATTTGCCTTGTCATTTCTGAATGAGCTCCTCAGAGAGAGAACAGAAGTGTTCATGGATTTGGAGGTTGGTATTTTTCATGAGTGGACCAGGTGAGCCATTTGTTAGAGAAGTCTTGTGTTGTCACCTGAAGAGACAGAAGGATGACAAGTGTTTTGCCATAGCTTTGGTTCTGCACAGCTTTGGGTTTTTTTTTTGTTGTTGTTGGTTTTTTATTTTTATCTTTTGTTTTTTAAATTTTAGAGACAGGGTCTCCCTATGCAGTTCAGGCTGACCTTGAGCTCACTTTGTAGCCTAGGCTGGTCTCAAACTTGCAGTGATCCTCCTGCCTCAGCCTGTCAAGTGTTGGGATTAAAGATGTACACCACTACCCACAGCTTTTTTTTTTTGGTTTTTGTTTTTTTTTTGGCGGGGGAAGTCATGAGGACTTAGAGCTTGCCAGGCAGGTGCTTGTACCACTGAGCTGTATCCCTGGTCCTCTTTTTGGTCTTTTTGAGACAGGGTTTCACTGTGCAGTTCAGACTGCCTTGCACTCTGGCCTCAAACTCAAAGTGATCCTCCTCCTTCAGCCTCCCAAGTGCAGGGATTACAGGTCTGTGCCACTTTGCCCGGTTGCACAGTTCCTTGAACACTCTGGGCTGGGTGCTGCAGGCTTAAGTGTTGGGTGAAGCTCCAGCAGTAAGCAGCAGGCTGGGTGTTAGAGCAGAAGGCGCTGGGTCGTCAGGCGAGCACACAGATGGGTGCTTACCATTGTGTTGTCTTCGTTGATGGAATGTTACCAAGTTTTTGACAGAGTACACAACTTGTTGTCAGGTGTGTTTTCTTGGATTTCTGATCACATTTGCAGAGCCTTGAGTCTAGCATGTGAAAGCAGCGTGGGAGAGACATGGCCCTGCTTTGTGTGGGGAAGAAAGCGCTGGGAGAGACATGGCCCTGCTTTGTGTGGGGAAGAAAGCGCTGTGACTGGGAAGTGCGTCTAATTGCAGCGTGGGCAAGTTGACAGAGCCTTTGCTGTCTGTGTTTCTAAAGGTCTCTTTGTAGACTGATCAGAAACAGGAAGCTGGAAGCTGCTTGTGCCTGGGTATGCTTTACCCACTCGTGCTGAAGACCGACCCAGCCCATAGCTCTGGCTGGGAGCTGCTTTTACAGGTTCATGCTTTGTTCCAGCATCCGTGCAAGAGGCCTGGGCTCGAGGACTGCGTGGATGCCTGCTGTGTTGTCTCATCTCTGCTTGGTTTTCTTCTTCCTTGTCGTTTCTCCCGGTGGGTTTTATTCATTTCACTGATGTTTGTTATTCCCTGTGTTTCCTTACAAAATGTAAAGCAAAGATTCCCAAGGTTCCAGGTTTCATTTTGAAAGCTCAGTAGTAGCTGTTCTAATACAAAGGATGGAAACTCTGGCATCAACTGCGTTTTACCTTCCTCTGGGGAGTACTTCAAAGGGCAGATTGCAGAAATTTGTAGGGTTAGCTTGAAGTAAAAATGCTTCGTTGGTGGTAACGTTTAAAGAACATTGTGGATAATCATCTTTGCAGCAGTTTTAATTTCTATCTATTGTTTATAAAAGCTTTAAAATTCTGCTTATTTTGTCCTGATTGCCTACTAGCTGTCATTAACCTTTCCAGGGAATACAGGAACACTGATCTGGTCTTCCTTGTCATGTGTTATTTTACCCCCGTTTCTGGGGGGTTGAACTGAGCCTTTGCACTGAGGTGCATCCTGACTGCTGCACTGGGCTCCCCAGTCCCCACATTTTTAAAATTTAGAGATAGTGTCTTCCTAAATTGCCCCAGTTGTGCTTAAACTCGTGATCCTCCAGCCTCAGCCTCTGAAAGTACTGGAATTATAGGTGCAGGCCACTATTCCTAGCTTGTTTTTTTAAAGTACTGTATAAGAACTATTTTTAGAGGGTCTAGCATCGATTTGTATCGGGTTAAAAGCCCTTAGTTATTGTGGGCTGATCAGGCCTCTAATCTCCCAAAAAAGTTGATGGTGAAGGCTTAAATAAATGAGACAATTGAAATGATTGTAGGGCTCCAGGAGGGTCTAACTGTTTTACAGAATTCGAGATTCTCTGCATTTAGAAAGAGACTTTTCTGGGCTGCCAGTATTTATTAGGTTTTCAGATAAAGAAGGAGGATACTCAAGAAAACACAGGGATCTAGCAGGATTTTGGGAAATAGTTTCCCAAGTAATAAATCATGTCAGTCAGGAGAACTACCTTATCTTTAGGCTGGCATTTAGGCCTGCAGCTGCAGTCTCCTTTTAAGTTAATTGGGCTTGGAGCCAAACATCCTCAGCTGTGGTCTTATCTTGTCCTTTGAGGCGTCACTTCACAGGCCTCAGCGATGACCAGTGACTCATAGTGGTTTACGTACTATGAGTCTGATGCTCATCTCCAGACAAGGTACCTAAGCTTCGGATGAGTCACAAATAAACATACAAAACCAATTGGTTAATATTACATTCTACTCAGAGCCGCTTCGTGGTGGTTTCCAACAAATTCATACTTCATTCTTGCTGTTTTTGCTCTTGCTTGTCAGTAGTGAAGAGGTTAGCTAGTAGCTCTCGTGCTCAGGTGTAAGATAGAGGAAGGCGTAACCATTTCTGGAGGTTTTCAGGCACAGCCTGCGTTCAGTCAGTTCAGACACTTGGTAGTGTGTGGTGAAGAGGAAGTTGTATCACCCAGTTTTATAGCCATGAGATTCTGCTATCCTTTGAAACCTTTAAAAGGGGCGAGTACGTGTGTGTTAGGTAATGTTACCATGTCACATGATGCATACAAATACTGTCCTATATTTGCTTGAATTACAACTATTCCTCCTCCCTGTTTCTTGACCCCTTAGAGTCAGACTGGTTTCGCTTTTTCCTTTTGGACACTGAAGAGCCAGCTTTGAGGGTCGGTGGATGACTTTTGTTGTTTTTGTTGCTGGGGTGGAACCCAGGCTTCCCCTTGGTAGGCAGGTGCACCTGCACTGAGCTACATCTGCAGTATGACTTCGCGTTTTCATTACTTCCTGGTTCACGGCTGTTGAGTGTGCTGTTCTTAGCTTTGCTGAGGACTTGGGTGATGAGTTATAGAGCTCAGTGGTACAGTCTGAGCCACAGTTGGTTTTCAAAGGTAAAACAAGGGGACGTTGTACCACCTCGTGGTTTCTTAAAAATCGACAGCCCGTAGGTTCAAGAGACTAGAGTCAGCTGCATTTTTGGAGTCTTTTTTTTTGAGGGGGGATCTTTTTTGAGGACAGGGTATTGCCATGCAGTTCAGACTGGCCTTGAGCTCACTTTGTAGCCCAGGCTGGTCTCGAACTTGAAACAATTCTGCCTCAGCCTCCCGAGTGCTGGGATTACAGGTGTGAGTCACCACACCTGGCAGGAGTCTTTTTATTTTTATTTATTTTTATTGTTTTGGCAGGAGTCTCTTTTTAATAAAGAGAAGTGTAACTGAGCATCAAATGTTTGGGTATTGCCCTTCTTTGGGGGTGGGACCCTGTTACTGAGATTTATATAAACCTCTGCATTGGCACTCAGCTACATCCCCAGGCCTTTTCCCCCCCCCCCCCTTTCTTCCCAGTACCGGGAATTGAACTCACAACCTTGCACTTGCTAGGCAGGCGCTATGCCACTGAGCTAAATTGCCAGCACGCCCCCGCCCTTTTTTTTTTAAGGCAGAGTATTACTAAGTTGCCCATTCTGGGGTGAAATGGATCCTCCTGCCTCAGCCTCCTGTAGTGCTTGGATTGTCCTACCTGCCACCGCTCTTGGCTGTTTATTTAGTTGTATGTTTGCTTTCTTGCTTTTGTTTAGGAAAACCATATCAAACTATGTGTTAAGGAGTTAACTTGGTAAGGTCATGAAAATGACCTGGGTAAGTTAGGTACTTGTTAGACAACCCCTTGTAGTACCCACCCCCCTTTCCTGATAGCCTCCCATTCAGAAAATAACATGTCCTGTCCCTGTCATCCCCCCCCCACACACACACACATAGGAGCAATGTGATCAGCTTCTGGAAGTCGAGTGATTGCAGTTGGTTGTGCCTTGTGCTGTGTGGGTCTGACAACTGGGGTGCTGTCCCTCCTGCAGCGGCCCACCAGGCTTTCCCTCGTGTGTTCATGTCTGATTGTGTGTGTGTTGAGGGTATCCGGCCTTGTCCCAGACTTCTCGCCAGCATTGCACCAAGTGCGTGCTGTCCACAGCTCTTGTCTCCAGCCTTCTTCTGTCTTCTGGGTTTGTTTCTGTGTGGTTCACTCCCATCAGTGGGTCACTTGCAAGGCTGGCAGCGGCTCAGCAGACTCATTGGTGACTGTTCTTGTACTTTGTGATGCAGTGTACCACCAACTCAAGGGTGGTGCTTTACCGTAACAGATTAATGTGGGGAGACTAGATACCCAGGGACAGTGTGGTGGACTTGTGTTCCCTTTCAGCCCAGTGCTGAGGATGGGACCTGGGGTCCTCACACATGCCAGAGTGCTCTCCTGTCGCTTTGTACCCCAGCTCTTTTCTCGCTCTTTGCCTTGAATCTTACTTTCCACAGAGCTTGTGAGGCTGCTGAGTTGTGAGTCCATCACTGCATGCTGCTTAGTGGTGTCCCTGTGTCCGGAGGACCTGGCTGTTGTGCGTAGCCAGGAGAAAATTCCCTTATGAAGCTAGTGGTTTTTTTACTCTTGGATTATTTTTTTACCCTTGTTTTTTATTTTGAAATAGCACTTTTTTTTTTTTTTTTTTAATCTTTTTTGACTTCTACAAATTTTCTCCTTGGTGTTCTTATCACTAATACTTTTTTTTGTGGTACCATACTCATACTCAGGACCTTGCACTTGCTAGGCAGACGCTTATGCCACTGAGCTATATCCCCAGCCTCTCTTATCACTAAAATTGATAACAAGTATTTTTGTCTCATTTCTCAGAGGCTGGTTTTAGTGCTTTACTGTGTGATTATGCTATTGGTTTCTGAAAATGAGTAAGACTAGAAATTGCTTGCTTTATATTCATTAAAAGTACCAATTTAGTTTTTCCATCTTTGTCTTCCCATTGGAAACAAAAATACAAGTGGATGTCACATTCTTTTTGATGATGGTTTTGCATTGGATGTTATGTCGTCCAGGCCGCTGAGGCTCAGGAGCAGGGTTGGGTCTTTGGAGAGGTTGGGAGCCACCCTGGTGTCCCAACCCAGGATGAGTTTCTTCTCGCCTCTTAAGTCGTCTGTCGTGTTACAGAGCGTGGAGGGAGGGGAGGTTGCTTTCTGTAGTCTCCTTTTAAGTTGCAGATACCAGAAAGTCAGGACTCACATAGTACCTGGCTCAGCAGCAAGTGTGGTATAATATGTGGGCTGTTAACTCCATAGTTGCAGGACTCAGGGGAGGATGGTGCTGCCTCTCCGCAGCCAGGAAAAGAGCCAGAGTCTGAATTAAAGTGCAGTTTCTCCCAGGCTCTGTCGTTTCCCAGCACTAGGAAAGGAAATTAAAACGTTGGGAGGGAAACCGTTGTAACTTGTGGGCCATTGTGGGTTTAAAATCATTTTTTTGGACAGGGTCTCACTGTGCAGTTGGGGCTGGCCTTGAACTCACTTTGTAGCCCAGGCTGGTCTCACAAGGATCCTCCCGAGTGCTGGGATTACAGGCATGCACCACCCCACCCAGCCTCATGTGGGTTTAAAATCTTAAGGTTTTTTATTTACTTAACTGATTCATTAGGGCCCTCTTTTTTGTGTTTGTGTTGTGTGGCAGTCTCATCCCTGAAGTCAAGCTCCCCACAACTGCACTCGGAGCCCAGCCCTTATGGAAAGTGTTCACAGCATCCCATCTACTTGGTTGGGGCCAATCTGTGATTCTCCTTCTTGTTGTCTGCATTTGTTCTTTTGTTTGGGAGTGGTGGTTACTGTTCTGAGTCCCTACGGAAACAGTGGTTGTGTTGGCATTCTGTGTGGTTTTACCTTTCAGCATCACACTGTCCCATTCCCCACTACCTTCTGGAGGGTTGGTGGAGGTGTAGCCATAGGTGTATTTTCTTTCCATTGCTATGTTGGGGATTGAACCCAAGCCTTGCACATAGGCAAGTACTTGACTGTTGGGCTACATCCCCAGTCCTCTTTACTTTTTTTTTTTTTTTTTTGGTACTGGGAATCGAGCTCAGGACTTTGCACTTGCCAGGCAGGCGCTGTGCCGCTGAGCTTTATTCCTGGCCCTCAACTTTTCTTTCTGAGATAGGGTCTTGTTGTGTAATTCAGACTGCTCTTGAATTCACTGTGTAGCCCAGGTTGGCCTCAGACTCATGGTGATCCTCCTGCCTCAGTCTCCTGAATGCTGGGATTATGCTGGGATTACAGGCATGCACCTCCACACCAAGTCCCACTTAACAGTTTTTTTTTTTTTTTTCCTTCCGGTACCAGGAGTCGAACTTGCGACCTTGCGCTTGCCAAGCAGGTGCTGTGCCGCTGAACTAAATCCCCAGCCCCCCACTTGACAGTTTTAAAACTGGGTCTTCTGAAGTTCCCATTCTGGCTTTGAATGTGTGATCCTCCTGCCTCAGCCTCCCCAGTAGGTGTGGATGTCCCGCTCCCAAGTGCTCTTGTAGGTGGTGCAGGAGCCACCTGTCTTCCCTTGCATAGGACCCAGTATTGTCAGTGTTCTCCATACACTTTGCTCTTCAGGAGGAAAGGCCTCTTGTTGTTAGCAGAGGTTTTGGACTCCCGCCTGCAGCTGTGGCTTCCTACTTCACAGTGTGGTGACCTCTGTTGGGGACCTTTCTCCTGGGAGGGAGACCCAGCCCAGATCTCTGAGGCTGGGGCTCCAGGTGGTCTGCCACTGGGCTGTTTCCCCAGGACCTGAGTATGGTAAGTGTCTCCCCACTGCCCTGCACCAGTGCTGCTGAGAAGCCCCCTTTTGTGGCCTTGTGCTGGGTGTAGGGTAAGGTGGAGCCTGGTGCCTGTGCTGCTGAGCTTGCCAGGGTGGCACCAGCACTGTGCTGCTTGTCCCCAGCAGGACTGAGGTTATGTGTCTGTGGTGACTGACTGACCACCCCAGACTGCACTCCAGTGTGCACTGGGTGTTTTCGTGGTGCCCTGTGAGTGCCGACTGGGCAGGCCTGTGGGGAGATGGAGACCCAGCCATTCACCTGCTAAGATGTGTGTCCGCTGGGCTCCCAGGAATCTTTTGTGTCCTGGGCCTCTGGGTAGTGTGATGCATGGCTCCCAGCCAGAGCCATTGGGCTTTCCCTCCTTGTAATCAGCTATTGTAATCTGTCTTTAAGACTCCGCTCCCAGAAGCCACTCTTACAGGTAGCCATCAAAAATTAATCGGAGCTGGGTGTGGTAGTGCGTGCTTGTAATTCTAGCTACTTGGAGAGACCGAGGCAGGGGTGTCACAAGTTGGAGGCCAGCTGAGGCAGTGTTGAAAGACACTGTTTCACAATAATACAAAGGATGGGGAGCACCCCTAGGTTTGTCCCCTGCGCCAAGTGTAGGAGCAAGATGAGCTTTGGTGTCTTCGGTAATTTCAGGCTTGGGCTTCAGTGGTTCAGCAGGCAGTTTGAGTGTATGTGTCACAGACCAGCAGAGTGGGATTCATGGCCTCAGTATGGGACAGATCCTTCTCTCAACCCCGAAGAGAATAAAAGGAGCGTCCCTGGCAGAGGCCTTCAGTGGTGTTTATCTGGGGAAGTCTTTATTCGTGTACATCAGCGCAGGACTCAGCCTGGGAGCCCAGGCCTCCAGTGTGAAGACCGTGCGCATGTGACAGCTGCTGCACATTCTTGTGATGGTTTTCAGATGATCTCAGTTCCTGGTTTGGGGACTCTGGCAGATCTTGTGTTTTTCTGTTCTTTTTCATTAATTTCATTGGACTTGCTTTTGTAAGGCAGGATGATTTTGGGTATTTTGAGTTTCCCAAAAGGAAAGGAAACTCTTATAACCAAATCTCCATTTTAGTAGTTTATAAGTACTAATAGTTAATACGCACATAGTGCTTAGTGGTGGAGTATGCACTTAGCACATGCAGGGCCCCGGGTTCCCCGCCCCCCAAAAAGGAGAAAGTTTGTACCAGCAGAGATTGTACCAAAACAGTGAACTATCTGGTTATAGAATTAGCAGTGACTTTTCTTTTTTAACAACTGATTAGTATTTATAATGGTTAAACCAAAATTGAACTATTCCTGCTAAATTGGTAAAGAGAACTGATGTGCTGTGGCATCACGTAGAAGCTCACCAAGGTTACAGATGCAGAAATAGGCAACTTTTCGACTGGAACGTTAGGTGTGCGCAGGGCAGAGGTGGCCACCCATACTTCCTTGAGTTTGACCTGGGGAGTTGTTTAGGCTGTGTTGAGTGGCACCTGTGGCCTCAGGTGAGGCGCTCACATTAACTCCTAAGGAGGTTTGAGTTGTTCGTGGCTTCCTCATGAGAAACCTTGTAAAGTTGAGTGCTGATTTGGGAACAGCCCAGGGTTCTGGGGATTTGCAGAAACCTGTGCTCTGCAAACGCACCATGTGCCTTCTTCCCACCTGGTGACACCACACCAGGAAGGGAAGCCATGCTCCTCAGTCTCATTCGGACGGTTTCCCTGCTTTTAAAGTATTATGCTGGAGAGTGTTGCGTTTGTTAAATTTATAGTGAGGCTCCTAAGCATTCATTCGTTCAGTTGCAGAAATGTGCAGTAGTTATGTGCCATAGGTATTGTTACTGTCATCTGAGACTGCCCCAAGGGTTTCGGTGTTGAAGATTTGGAAGTCTCACAGGAGGGCTCTGATTTAAACAGCGGAGGTGGTGGGAACCAAGGGGCCTGGTGGAAGGCAGGATTTCCCTCTGCCCTGGAAACCGTACCTGGGCCCCAGGTCGTCTGCTCTGGCTCGCTCCTTCCGCCACCTGGCTGTCAGCAGGTGAGCAACTCTTCTCCACCTCACTTTTGCCTTCTGAGAGGTTTCAAACCCGCCCCAGTGGGGCCAGCAAGCCAGCTGTACTGAAGCCTCGGAGACCAGGAGCTAAAACTAAGCTCTCCTTGTGCGTTTGAGGAGTGTTTCTCAGGTTTTCATTGTGCTGATTACCAAGAGCATTTTTTAATTTTTTAATTTTTTGGGGTCTTTTTGAGACAGGGAGTTTAGGCTGGCCTTGAGCTCCCAGTGTGGCCCAGGGTGGTCTCAGACTTGCAATGAGCCCCTTGCCTGTGCCTCCCGAGTGCTGGGATTACAGGCATGTACCACCACGCCCGGTGCATTTGTTTTTGACACAGTTCACTTGGCCTTTTTCAGTTTCTTTGTGAAGTGAATTGAAGGAGACGGAGCCTGAGGAGGCTCAGGTCAGGATACACACGTCTGGATGTGGTCAGTGGTCACAGCTCACGTGCTGTCCTGTGTTGGGCACACCTGCTGGTAGTCCCAGTCTGGGGGCCTCCCTGGGGAGAGGCTGCCATGACTTAGAAAGCAGCTGTCCACAGGAGCTGAGGTGTCATTGGAAAAGCACATGGTGTGACTGCCAAGTGGTGAACAAAAAATAATCTGGTCCTCTGAGCTGCCTCCGGTGAGCAGGTCTCAGCACCCCACACCCCAGACTGAAGCCCTGAGGCCCTGAGTGTGGTGCCGCCACTTGCGTTGGTGGCAGGTCTCCTGGTGGTGGAGCCCTGGGCCTGCCTCACTCAGCCGGCCGGGAACAAAGGCCGAGGCATGCTGTCTGCAGGGCATGCAGGCTCTTTCTGGAGGAGGGCTGTCGCTTGGCTCCTGTGCAGTGTGACCCATGGCCCTGGGTGTTTAGGGAGGTGGGCAGGAAGGCTTTGCACCCTCTTCGTCATGTTGGGATTGAGCTGAGGGGAACTGCTTCTCTAGGGTGACGAAGGGGTTGTCAGTGCTCAGTGTGTTCTCACGTCACAGGTCGCCCTCCACGGTAGTGCTGTGAACTCTGATGCACGTGAGTCACCTTATTTGTTAACGTGGATTGTTTTCCTTTGTTTGAGACAGGTTCTCTGTGTAACACAGGGTGTACTTGAGCTCGCTGTGGACACACATTGGCCTTAGGTTTACTGTGCGGCCCACTCAGGATGCAGGCTGTGTGGGTGAGCCCACGCGCGAGTGTCCCGCCATAGAGACTTGAGACCAGTGGCCCTCACGCTGGCTCCTCCCCCTTCCTGATGCACGGACCAGGGAGCAAGAGCCACCCTCAGAGACGCTGCAGCAGGGGCAGCCACTCTTCCAGAGAGGGCAGGTGGGGTGAGGAGAGATTTTATGGTGAGGCTGCAGGGTCTGAGTTTGCTGCCCATTCTGGGCCCCTCCAAGGACCTGCAGCTTCCTACTCTGGGGAACACTTGCCTCCTGGGCTCTAAGCAGTGGCCTGCAGGTGTCCCCGACGCCTGCTGCACATGAGGGTGGCACATGCTTTGGAAGGGGGCCTCGTGCAGTGGGGTTCTGAGGAGGTGATGGTAATGTTCAACACTGAGCGTGTCTGTTCATGGTGTTTTGGGGATGGTTTCATTTTCTAGATAAACTGTGAACATGTGGTACATACTCTGAAAGTGGGAGTTTCCATAGCCTGGCCTGGGTAGAGTTGGTGGGTGAGGCCCAGGGACCCTGGTGGGCAAGCCAGCCATCCAGAGAGCCAGTTCCCCTCCACAGACTGGACCAGTGATATTCCTAAATGCAAGGCACTCGGGCATTCTAACTTGTATGTTGGGTCTCTAAAGACTGATTGTAGATGATGACTGGGTCCATAGGGTATGGGGCGAACGCTTGGAGTGGGGCCGCTGCGGTCACGCCTGCTGCCGCACTGCAGCTGCAGGTGTGGACAGGAGTGCAGGTGATTGGAGAGCTCGCCCTGAACCACATGGCAAGGCCGCACCCCCGCCTGTGCTTGGAGAAGGCTGGAAAGGCTCGGTGCGGGGCTTGCCAGGGATCTATCCCGCAGCCGTGGAGGTAAGTGAGGTGAGGGGAGGCCAGGACACGCAGGGAGTGTGGGGTGCTGTGTACCTGAAGCCATGATTTTTTCTCACATTACTCTACTGTTGGAAAGTATGCTTTCTACACATTGGGTTAGACTTGGGGCAGTTCTGTCCAGCCGCTGGGCAGGCTTGACCTCGGAGGGTCTGGAGTCCGTGCCTGGCTTCCTGCTCTTACAGACTCATGAGTCCAGATTGCATGCTCAGTCCCTCATGTGTGTCATGGTGCCCACTGACAGTGTGCTGCCATAGGGCAGCTGGAGATGTCTCCCAGAGCCCTGTGAGCCCCAGGGCGTGGCCAGATGAGCAGGCATGGTCTCTCGCCCTTTCTCCAGTGTAACATCCACGTGTGTGCCTGCTGTCCTTGGGGCTCGCAGGCCAGGGAGCTTGTTGCTGGCTGTCCTTTCCTAGACTCTTCAGGGATGGTACTAGCCCCTGATTGCTCCCCACCATGATCTTGGGGCTTGCTCCAAGCCTGCCTGCCTGCTGCTGTCCTCTAGGGGCCCTCCTGCAGTGATGGTGATTCCCAGGGTGCTGGGTAGTTTTCCTCATTGATCTGCAGCCATTGGGGCTCGGGGCTTGGGGCTGGGGCATACCCACACATGTGCCTGTTTTCAGGGGAGCCCCTGGAGTCCAGGTCTGTGTGGCTAGCCCCCGCTGCAGGTGCTGAGAGCTGTGGGGTGGTGATGCTGGCTACTGAAGTCCCAACTTGCCCTTCAGGGGTTGGGTTCAGTGGCTCTAAAGCACTGGGGGCGGGCGGCTGCTCGTGTAAGATGAGGCATGAGTACTGCCCAGTGGAGACTCGGCCAGGGCCAGTGGCCAGTGGGCAGTGGGCTGCTGAGCTCTGTGCCGTAGGCCGTAGCCCGTAGCCCAGGTTGTTAGTCACCCCAGTTATTTGCTTGGGGGTAAGGTTGGCTGAGGTCTCCAGGGCCGAAACCTTGAGGGGAGCTAGGTGGGAACCTCCATGACTCCAGGTCCTCTTAAGTGGGGTGCGGATGACACCTGTAAAAATACTTCACCTGCATGTATTTTCCTGCATTCCAGTGGGTAAATGCTCCATCTAGCTTACAGGATGACTGCCTGCCTCAGTTTACCCCTGAAAGGGAAGGTGGCCCTTTGATACCTCTTGCTTTGGGCTGGGGCTGTGATGTGATGTGTGGATGGTGCCAGAAGACACCTGCTCATGGGGAAGAGGTGCACGGAGGAGTAGAGGGTACGGAGGGATGGGTATCCCATCACCTTCCGCTCACACTTGGGGATAAGTTCTGTATCTGTGACTGTCTTCAAACCACCTGGCAGTTCAGGTGAAACCCTCCAGTAAGCCTTGCCTTTGTATTTCATTCCTGGTGTCCATCCAGTGTGCAGAACTTGCATATGACTTTCAAAAGACTGGTAAGAACAGTTATTGGTACTAAGAAACAAGTGTGTTGGGAGCTTGTGCAGTGTGCTGGGCACAGGCCTGACCAGGAGACCTCCTCAGGGATGAGAGGTGCTGGAATCGGGGGATAGTTTCCCGATAAGCCACCTGCTCCCTCCTGGGTGCCCGGGCACAGGCCCCAGGGACAGGGTGGATAAGGTTTGCTGGCTCCCTTTGGGGCATGCCACGCAGTGGGTTGGCTCTGAGCATCCTCTTGAAGGTGGGTGGCCGGCCAGCCGTGGCTTGTGTAGCATGGTGCCTGGTTGTGCCTTGGGAAGTTACAGGTGTGCCCTGCAGTGTGGGGACGGCGCCACTTCCTAAATTTAGCAGCCTGGATGGACATGTTCTTCTTGGGGCTGTTTTCTCTCCCTGCTGAAAATGAGGGCTAGGCCATAGTGCCTCAGGTAGAGGGGATCTGGATCCCTTCTGCTCCAGATCCTTTCTCCAGAGCCAGCCACCTGGGCGGCGCTCACGGCTCTTTCCATGATGTCCTTTCAGGTGTGGCGGACGAGGATGCCCTCGCCGAGGAGCGCATGCGGAGAGGCCAGCATGCCTTGCCGGCCCAGCCTTCCAGCTCCCACCCACCGAAGCCACCCCGTCCCACCCCGATGGCTAGGTCCGCGCCACACTACGTGCTGGAGGAGGATGAGGAGCCGGACAGGCCGCGGGTCCCCGGCAGCTGGGATGCCCCCATGAGCTCAGCAGGTGTGCAGAGGGGACCTGGTGTGGAGCGTCCCCCACATGACCCTCCCCCACACCCAGGACAGCGAGGACAGAAATCACGCCTGTGCTGCTGCATCCTGACCTGAGTGGGTGGGACAGGGACAGGCGCCAGGCCCTCAGGTAGAGGTGCAGGTCGAGTGGCGCCTGAGCCCACGCTCCCCCCCGAGCTGCTGCACCAAAAGCTTGCCATGATTAAAGCGGGGTCCCCGTGTTCCGTGACGTGCACGAGTGTTGTCTGAGCGTCACCTCAGCGCTGCTCCTTGTCACGTGAACTAGGGGTTGATGTCTGTCACTTGTACTCATGCACCCATGGCCATGTCTGCCTCTGCATTAGCTTCCCTTCGGAGGCAGAGTAGGGGCTGGCCAGCCAGGTCCCCAGCGGGCACACCCTGCTGTACCACAGTGACAGCTAGGGTGCAGGCCCAGCTCCACCCTTTCCCTCTGGTCTCCGAGTGAGCTCCCCAGGAAATTGTGGGTATCTGGTGTACCTAGGTCGCTATAGTCTGTGGGGTTGTACCCCAAGTTCCTACTGTGTGTAGCCAGGTGCATGTGGGGGAGGCTGCCGATGTTCCGTGTCAGGATGGCACAGATATGCTCTTGAGGTGCTCTGAGCTGGACACTCAGGCTGAGGTGCACCCTTGCTTTCCCAGAACTGTCTCCGAGGGTCAGTGCCTACAGTCCGTTCTAGGTCTCCTCTGCTGGAGTTGAGCGTCCCTGGGCTTTGAGGAGAGCAGGAAGAAGGTGATGGGAAGAGCCCGCCCACAGGCAGGTGTCACAGGAGCTGAGGGCACGCCTGGCTGCCCTGTGCTGGCATCCAGAAAGTCGTGCTCGCAGAGCTTCCCTAGAACATAGTCCACTCATGGTCCTGAGTGGTCTGAGAGTTTGCAAAGGGTCGTGTGATGAAGTGCAGATGAGAGCAGCCTGTGGATTCCACTTCCCTGAGTGAAGGGCAGTGTAAACAGCTGGAAAGGCACTGTGTCACTTCCCATGGCCCCAGAGTGAGGAGTGCAGGTGCAGTTGGCCTGAGGTTGCTTAGCTTCAGATAGGCCAGACCCTGGTCCTGAGGTTCTGCCGTCTGCTGCGCTGACTGCTGTGTGTTCCCCATGCCTCCCGCCACTGCAGAGGCATCCGAGGAAAGTAGGAGTTCGTAGTGAGAACTGAAAAATGATTCTTTCCCTGCAAATCTCACAGCTTTGGCATTTGCGATCATGGAAAGGTCACTAACCGGGGAGCCAGCAGATCCTGCTTCAGGGGCAGGCGTAGCGGCCTGTGTTCTTGTGGGACCTGGCGCTTTCCCTGGTGGCTGTCTCTGGGCTGGTGCTGTGAGGGCTTGCAAGAATGCCCTGGTAGGGAGCCTTGCTCAGACCTCCCTGCAGAAGGAAAGCGGGTTCTCGGGCTCATCCGGGAATAAACTGCAGTTAGACACTCAAGTGACCACTGTGCTCTGGGCAGTAAAACCACACCCACGGGCCAGGTGTGGTGGCACACGCCTGTAATCCCAGCACTCGGGAGGCTGAGGCAGGAGGATCATTGCAAGTTCGAGTCCAGCCTGGGCTACAAAGTGAGCTCAAGGCCAGCCTGAACTGCATAGGGAGACCCTGTCTCAAAAAGACAAAAAAAAAAAAAATTAAAAAAAAAACCCAAACGACACCCGTGGGCTTTTCTTTCTTTACCAGTGCGATTATCTCCAGCTTGCCCATGGCCTTTGCAGACCTGGGCACCCTGGGCCTGAAGAGCAGGCAGACCCTGGTCACCTTGCTCCTATGGACTCCCTTGGCTTCAAAATCCCATTTACAGAAGGCTTAGGCGGCCTGCCAGGCTCCTTCCCCGTGCCCCAGTATGGCTCCTGGAAGTCCTGCGGTGCCATTATTGTGCACTGGGGAGTCTTAGCTAGTCTCTTAAAAAGAAGCACGTGACCTACATCACCCAGAAGTGTTAGGGACCCCCGCGTTGTGCCTCAGCCGTGGGCCACACTGAGCCTGCAAGTCACCCGGAGGGGCCAGCACAGGGCACCTGCGTCTGTCACCCCAGACGTGAGTTTTCTGGATCAAGCTCACAATTTACTGCACATGTAGGGTCTGTCCCGGATACAGATACAGCTGCAGCAGCAGAGGTGTCAGGTAACCCCAGAGTTAGGGAGGGATCAGCACTTGGGCAGAGAGGTGGGGATGTGGGGGCACACAGTGTGGCTTCATGTCGTGGCACTGGCCGTTTTCAAAATGGTGGTGCTGGGGATGGAGCTGAGGGCCTCCTGCATGCTGAGCGCTTGCTTGCTTTTGCCACTCTGAGCTTTTGTCCCCAGCCTGGCTTCTCTTTGGCTGTGCTGTGCCCTTGCACTGCAGACCTCCCCTAACACCTGTTGTGCCTGTTGGGGAGGGTAGAGGTTCTTAGGTGGAACCAGCATTCACAAAAGGGAAACTTCGGAGAGTGCCTCGCAGTGTTTTGCATTTGTGGATTCCACGAACTGTAGGCCTGTCTGGAACATGTGACCCTTAGAAAGGGAAATTTATTCAGTGTGAAAAAGATTATGAGTGAAAGCATGAGTGGATCCTTCAGCTTCTATGTGTGTCTGAAGAGAGCTGCTTGTCCTGAGTGCCAGGACTGTGTCCTGAGCTGCGGCTAGAGGTTGCGCTGAGCTTGCCCTTAGCTCCCCAGTCCTGTGCCTGCTCCTAAGAAGACTAACCCTGTGCACGCTCAGATGTGTCCCTGCTTCAAGTTCTGAGTAGCCTTCTGGGGAGAACCTTCCCATACTCTGGAAGAGGCTGGGTTTCTGGGCTCAGCCCCAAGCCCTGCCCAGCCACCCCCCGGGGGGGGGGGTGGAGGGGTGTTAGGCAGTTGTTAAAGAGCTGAAAGTGGAGCTTTATCCAGAGGGTGAGTATTTCTCCTTTGGCTTTGGTTGGACAAGTAGGTCATGCAGCCATTGGCTTTAAGTACACAGCAGAGGGAAAGCAAGAGATACTTCCTCATGGGGGACATTGAGCCATGAGAGTGACCTCCCACAGCAAGAAATTCCAGCAGAGGTGGGCTGGGGGCTTGAGCAAGTGGGTGACAAAGAACAGGTCAGGTGCAGAGGCCAAGAACAGGTGAAGCCCCTGCCCTGATGGTGCTGGCCTCCTGGCCCGGCTGTGGCATGCATGCCTCCCTCCCTGTGTGTGTGTGACCTTGGAGCAATGGCAGAGTTTCAGTGTGCAGTTTCCACTCAGGCTGGACATGGACTGAGGAAGGCCGTGTTCGCTTTCGTCTCAATGTGGGGAGGTGCTGGCGGCTGCCCAGCTCCCATGGCCGTGTTTCACAAGCCGTGTTTCCTTAGGGTTTAAAGAAGGTGGCAAGAGGAAGAAGCAGAAGCAGAGAGAGGAGTCGAAGAAGAAGAAGCCGACCAAAGGGAACCACTAGGCTGGAGTTGCCCGGCAGACGCGGGTGGCCGGCCTGCGCTAGGTAGTGGCTACTTTCAGTGCTGTCCAGGGCCACCTCGTTTAGCAGGATATGGATGTGTGCTCATGGGTCATAGGATCAGGAGCCTCGAGATAGGTGACACCAGGGGTGGCGTGGTAGACATTTGGGGTACGCTCCACTTCCTGACTCCGCTTTTCCCTGGCACTAAATCCGTCAGCGCTTTCCTCTAACTGTGAGCAGTCCGTCTCTTTCTTTTCAGCTTCACCAATACCGAGCCTCTCCCCGAGGGCTTTGTAGCCATGAGGGCACAGTAAGGGATGGACAGGGAGTGGGCATGGTCTGGAGGTGACGCTCCTTCTCTGCAGCGCCAGTGTTTGAAATTAGAGTGCAGTTCATTGCAGCGTAGCTGGATACTGCGACTGCTCTCGGCTCCACGCTGTTGTCAGTTCAGAGCCCTCCGACCACACACAGACCATCGTGAGTCACTGCAGATGTAAAAGCATTCCTTGTATTTACTGCCCTAGTTCCAGTTCTCTCCAGAGAGTCCAAAGTCAGCTCCATATATTGTTTAGTGTTTGCTAAATCTTGTAGTTTGGATTTTTTTTTTTAAAGTAAGATAGGTTCTCAGCAAAACCGTTTCTGGCTTTTGCAGGTCAGGATTATCATGCTGGGAAAAACCAGGCTGGTTACTTAAGCACAGCCTTGGACACACACATGCGCGCACACACACACGCACACACATGCACACACACACAATCAGCTGTTGAGCTACAAGATTGAACTAAACATTTTAGTTTGCAAACATTGGCCCTACAAAAGCCCCTTTATTCCCTCAAGCTTCTGCCCGGCTGCCCGTGACCGGTCCACCTGCATGATGTGTTGCTTGTTAGCCTTTTGTTTTTGTTGAGCAGCAGGTAGGTTTCTGGTATCCCTGAGTTCCGGCCCGCGTGTTCCTCCTGGGGATGCTGCTTCCTCTGCCCTCTGGGAAGTGAGGGCACAGAAAAGAGCGTTGATGTGGTTAAAAGTGCTGCAGTCGAACCCGGCAGCACTAAAGCCGGGAACACCTGGCGTAACCCATGCGGCATTGTCAGCTTGGAAGCCTGAGACGAGTACCTGTGGTTTCAAACTGGTCGTGCAGATGTGCTGTTCATTTGGTTTGGTGGGAGGTGGTGCGGGTGGCTGGGTGGAGAGTGAATTGGATTGACCGCTTATTGTGGAAATTGTCGCCCTGAGGTGTAATGTGCTTTGATGCTACCTACGTAAATAAAATGTGTGATTGAGTCCAGCTCTTGCTTTGTTCATGGTACTGGTAAACTATACTGTTCTATAAGAATTAAAGATCTCCTTCCATATTTCCCCCATGCAAGACAAAATGATGTTTTGGGGGCAGAAGATGGGGTGCTGTCTGATGCAGAGGTCGTCCTGGGAGCTTGGCTGTGACACCTGGCAGCCAGGGGAGGTTCCTGCTCGGCCTGGCAGGGGCTGCTGAGGGCCAGGCTCCTGTGAGATGTGACTTAGTTACTCTGGAGAGGTGAGTTGTAGGCCCTGCTGTGTCACCAAGGTGGGGTGGATCCCTGCAGCCCACGCCTCCTGAGGCTGGTCACTGCATGGCAGGGTGACCCAGTCCTGTTGTACCTGCTTACGACACGTCCTCACCTGAGCAGCTGGGATCTGTGTCAAGTGACAGCCAGGGTCAGCTGCGGCCTGAGGCAGCTCTTCGCCCAGTGGCAGGGAGGGGTTGTGTCCGCTGCTGCATGACTGGTCCGTAGCACGTGCCCCACTCCTTGAGGAGACGAGGCGCCTGGCACCAGGGCAGCATCAGCACGGGCCTGTTCTTTGCCACCGGTGGGGCTGTGTCTCTGTCCCCTGTGGATGGCTGTGGGAACCTGCTGGAGGCTGGTGGAGCAATGGCTGGGTGCCTTGTCCTCGGCTGTGTTCGTCACCTTCGGTGCTGGGTGGCAGGGGCTGCACATTGCCCCTGCAGCCTACTGGGCATGCCTGGCCGCCTCCCTTGTTAGGGTGTGAGGGCTGCCCAGCCCACTTCAATCTTTTTTTTTTTTTTTTTGGTATCAGGAATTGAACTCAGGACCCTGTGCTTGCCCGGCAGGTACTTATGCCACTGAACTATATCCTCGGCCCTGCCCAGCCCACTTCAGATCAGGAAATGTGAACATACGGAAATGCTTTCTTCATCAGCAGCAAGTGACAGAATGGTTTGTGTTAAGGTCCCCAGGCTCCCTCTCCGGGCCCCTGCTCTCATGTCCCAGCTGCAGGACCAACCTGATGCCAGGGAGCCAGGTGATGGGCACAGCCCACTGGCAAACTTGGCCTTAGTCTAGCATCTCAGCAAGTGGAGCCATGGGATTCAAAGCCACGCCCCAGTTAGGTGGCTTTTTTTGGTGGGGTGGTGAGGGGTTTCCTTTTTGAGACTTGGTTTTGCTATGTAGTCTGGACTGTCTTTGAACTCACTTTGTAGCCCAGGCTGGCCTCGAACTCACGATGATCATCCTGCCTTAGCCTCCAAGTGCTGGGATTACAGGTATGTGTGTCACCATGCCCAGCAGGTGGCTTTTTTGTTGTTGCCAAAAAAGGTTGTAGTGTGCCAGCATCACGTGGAAGGAGACCTAACATCCATGCAGTCTGGGTTCCAGATGTGAGCCTGTACCCTTCCTTGGGAATCTGTGCCACTCGGTTGGACCTGGTGCTGTGTCCTCACTGGTGCCGCACACCTTGGTCCAGGATCAGTGCAGTCCTGGGGGCAGCCGCGACCAGGCGAATGCCCTGCATGAGTGGTCACCCTGAGGTACCCCTGGGCTCTGCACTGGTCGGGGTCGGAGCCATGACTCCCGTGAGCCTGGGGATCAGGTTGAGGAAGCGGTCCTTGAGGGAGCCCTGGTGGCTGCTGTTGGCTCCGCTGATAGAACAAGGGGCCCGGGCTCCCAGGGGACGGGGTTGCCAGCTGAGGGTGGTGTCCCCAGCAGGGTAGTGGTGGCTACCCAGGGATAACCAGTGAGGAGCGTTTGCCCCCTCACGACCGGCTATGAGCTGGGAGGGGCAGGAGAGGGAGGAGGAGGGACAGGCCGCTGGGAAGGTGTGCCATGAGACCCTGGGAGGCCAGGAAGGGCCTGGTGTGCGTGGGCTGTCCCTGGGAGAGGGCAAGGGCAGGCACAGAGGCAGGGGAACACGGTGCCACTAGGCTGTCGGTGGCTCCCCAAGGAGACCACTGTCACCTGCTTGCGGCCACGCTCGCAGCCCACCTGAGACAGCCTGTGCTCTGCCGTGGGCTGGCAGTGTCCTGCTTGGCATGGCCTCGTGGGACCAGGGAAGAGATTAAGGCTGAGGCGGGATGTCCTGGAGGCAGAGACGGGAGTGATGCATCTGGAGGCCTGGAGGCCTGGAGCCCTGAGCAGGTGGCTGGGAGAGGCAGGAGGACCTTGTTCCCTAACTGCTTCAGAGCTGGACACCGGCCCCCTGGCCAGCTGCACTCATTTCCACTGGAAATGTGGGTCCCCGCACCTGAGTCCCAGCTGTTTTATTTATTTAGTTTTCCTTTTTGAATGACCTATTTTTTTTTTTTTTCCGGTACCGGGAATCGAACTCAGGACCTTGCGCTTGCCAGGCAGGCTCTGTGCCACTGAGCTAAATCCCCAGCCCCTAGTTTTCCTTTTTAAGATGCATTCTTGCTAATTCCTCAGGCTGGCTTCATACTCCTGGGCTCAAGCAATCTTGCCTCAGTCTTCCCAGTAGCTGGGACTCCAGGTGTGTGCCACCACACCTGGCCCCAAAATAAATTGTGAAGAGCTGCTAAATATTTCTGTACATTAGTAGAAATTTTTACTTCACCGAAAACCCAAGTTACAAAAAAGGCTGGAGCGAAGGTGGTGTTTTGTGGTGCAATGTCGCCAGTGGCCACAGGAGGGCGCCTCCATTAAAGGAAACGCGGCTGAGCAGGCCACCTCCCAACACCGAGCTGGGAGGAGCCGCACGCGCGGGCATGCACGAACACACCACCACTCACAGGAAACACATGCAAGAAGCGCACGAGCACGTGCATACAGTTACACAACCATGTACACAAACATGCAAGGAACACAAGTGTGCACACATTTATACAGTACACGAACACAAGGCTCACAAGCCGTACACACATGCACACAAATACGCAAGGAACATGCACGTGCACACATGCACAAGCCACGTGAACGCGTGCGCACACGCACGAGCATGCCAGCTCACATGCAGTCGCGCACACAGACATCGCCCCCGCCGCCCCAGATGGTGGAGTGGTCAACCGGCCCGCTGCGCTCACGTTCGCCACGCTGAATGGAGTCGGAGGGCGCGCGCCTGCGCGCTTGCCTTCCCCTCGCTCGTGCTGCCGGCGAGCAGCTCCCGCTCGGCCCCAGGCACAGGCCTCGCCAGCAGCCGCGAAGGAGTCTCGGGAACACGCTGCCGCGACAAAACCAGCACCGCTTTCCTCTGCGCTCGCGGGCCCAAAACACTTGTGACGAACGGGGACTCGCGCTTTCCCCGGCCGCAGCATGGAGCGCTTACGATTTCCCGCACTTCCGCCGGGAAGAGTCCAGAACCCGGGAGCCTGCGGCCCCTCGTGGGGTAGGAGGGCCCGCGTCCCCCGCCCCGCTGCCGAGAGTCGCCTGTGAGTCCCTGCGGCCCCTGGTGCACCCACCGCCTCCACCCGGGCGGGGGGGGGGGGCGCCCCGGAGACATGTCCCTTCCGCAGGTCGTTAGGGAGCCGGGAGCGGAGCGGGGCGGGCCGGGTGGGGGAAGTGCGCCCGAGCCAGGAGAGCGCAGGTCACAGCGTCTCCGCGCGGCGGGAGGGTTCGGAACTGCACCCCCGCCGGCGCGAAGAGCAGGCGCAGCCCCGCAGTGCTCGCGGATCCGTGTACCGCGTTCGCGCAGGGCGTGTTGCTCGGATAGCTCGCACCGCCATGCGGCCGTGGGAACGGAGCAGCGAGCACGGTGCGCAAGTCCGCGAGAGTGGAGCTTCGTGTGTGTGTGTGTGCGTGTGCGTGTGCGTGTGTGTGTGTGTGTGTGGACCCCGTCACACCCGCCGCGCAGGGACGCTGCTGTCGAAGGGGCCGCACACTGCAGCGGCTGCGTGGGACGATTATCCGGCCAGAAAGTCTTGGGACCCAGCGAAAGTGGATACGCAGAAAAAGACTCATCTTCCCACCCTTTGTGTACTCCTAAATCGAGTTGCTTAATTTCTAGCCGCACTGACGAACACTTAGCTGTAAGTGCTGCACGAGTTGGAGGAAATAAACCCAAGAGTCAGATTGGTTGCTGAACACATTCTGCGAGGAGCTAGGCTGCCGCTTGCATTTCGGTCCTGGGCTGCCTGGGGATTCCTGGTATTCTATTTTTGCATAAATTCTAGAGCTTACATATCTGCACGCCGTATCTGGAGGCAGATCGGAATTGTAGGACCACGCTCTCAGCCTGTTGCCTAGTGTCGGGTCTCTGTGCGTGTCTCCCCTTGGGCAGCTCTGGATTTACCAGAGGTGCCAGCCTGGGCTCTTGGGTACAGGTTAGATGGATCACAGCCAGTTTAAGAGAGTTGGAACTAATTAGGGAACATCTCAGATGTCAGATCGTTAAACAAAGCTGTAAAAAGTAAATTGTAGTCTTTGGCGAGCAGGTATTTCATAAAATATGATCCCTTGAATGAATTGGTAATAGCTGTGAAACCATATTTTTATTATCACTTTTAAGCACACAGATGAATATTCTAAAAGTTTAAAATTTGACGTAACGATGTATTATAGCTACCATAAGCAGTTGTGGAATCGGACATTTGATATATTACCAGAGGCTGATTGAAGAGTCAATTAAAATATAGTATCTCTAAAGGGGTGTGTGTGTGTGTGTGTGTGTGTGCACTTAATGTGTGGTGGAGCTGGAGCTTTAGAAGCCCCTTACAGAGAGTTTGGTGTGGTAGAGCTGTGGAACGTGGGAAGCCAGTTAGAGAAGTCCAGGATGGTTCTTTGACATGAAAGGACAAACTGGACTGCAGCCGCGGTCAGTACCAGGTGACAGCCAGACACGCGTGTCACACGCCGTCTGTGGTGAGTAATGAGGGGAAGGGTTACCAGCAGATGCTTGTGCAGACCAGGAGCCTCGTCATCCCGTGGGGAGTCGGCTCCCCGTGGGGCCTTGTGGAGGTGTCGGGGACGCGCCGTGGGGCACACTTGCACTGCTTCCTTTCTATTGTTCTTTTTACTCGAAAACATTTTTTCCCCTTCTTGGTGTTAGGGACGGAATGCAGGGTGTTGTGCGTGCTGGGCTACCGCTGAGCTGCCTCCCCAGCCCCTGCAAACCCCTTCAAGGTGGGAAGAATTTCTACGGATGGCGTGAGGAACGTGTGACCAGGAAAGCGTCTAATTCGGAGTCGTGGGTGGCAAACACTGGTGGCTCGGAGCTGGCCTTGCGGAGTCAGATGCGACGACGAGCCGTGAAACCTGCCCGCGCCTGAAGGCAGGACCTGCATCTCACTCTCAGCAGATGACCGGGAGCCCGCGCACACGCAGAGCGCTGGTGTTGCCGTCCAGAAACCCCCTCATCACCACGCAGGGGAGTCCCACGGAGCCACACGGCCCCTTGTCTGCGTCCTGTCAGCCAAGGCTCACGGCGGCTGGAGGGTCGGTGCCGCGCTCGAGGACCTCTCTGTGTCCCGGCAAGCTGCTCCTGCTGCCCTGCAGGCAGCCGTGGAGACGGTTACGGTGGGAGCTGCTGCGGGAAGGACAGCTCTGTCACTGCTGCTGGGGAGGCTTGGTGGGGGCAGGGGGCAGGGCCCCCTCTGGGTGAGCTGGGGGCAGAGCTGGCTTGGAAGTCTCAGTGCTCACGGGGCCTTCAGCAAGTGACCTCCCAGAGGAGGAGCCATCCTGGGCCTGGGCTCCTGGGCCCGAGATCCCAAGGTCCTGGGTCTGGTGTCCTGGGTTCTGGGCCCAAGGCCTAAGGTCCTGGGCAGGCAGTTCACGTGTTGTGCTTGGGGCCTGGTGTGTGTCCACACGGGTCCAACCTGTGTGCTCAGCCACGTCACATTCCAGGACAGGTACACCGTGACCCCACGAATGTCATGGTCATTGTGTCAAGAGTGAACCTATTCAACCTGTGTGCAGCCCCTTGACGTCCGCTTGGGAGAGGCTGTGTGCCTGGATGGCAGCAACTAGGGTTTTCTGCCTCACGTCAGGCGGGGGAACGTCGTCCTCCGGAGGGGGCGTCTGGCTCCTGGAGGTGAGGCCGGCAGAGGGGCCGAGGGCACAGAGTCTGCAGTGAGGCCTTGGCTGCCGGGTCTCAACTAACCAGGGCGCAGGGCAGGATGTGTGCCAAGCGCTGGGGAGACACAGCCCGGGGAGCAGCGCCGAGGAGCGTGGGTTCCCGAGACCGGGAGCTTGGGTTTCTGGGAACAGCGGGTTGGGGTTGGGGTTGGGGTGGGGTTAGATCCAAGCCCTCCATACCAGGCCCCTCCAGGGCCCAGGAGAAAGCTGACACGCGTCCACGCTTGCCCCGTCCCTTGGCGCAGGCCTCAGCATCCATCATGGTCTTGTTGACGGGGGCCTGCCCTGTTAACCTGCCCCGACCTGGGCTCCGTTTGCCAGCGTGAATGGGGCAGAGTGGACCGGGCACCGTGGCAGCCGGGGGAGCGCGTCTCTCTCCCAGCCGCACTTGCCCCACTCCAGGCCTGTCCTGATGTCACTTTGGCCTCGTGGGGAAGCGACAGGGACAATTCACAATGAAATGGGGGGACGTACCCCCCAGGGGTCGGGACAGACCCCCTGTGGCCCTGTGGAGCCCAGCACCTGCCCCCCAGCTGCAGTGTGGAGTGACAGGAGCGAGCATCACCCTGGCGCCTGGCCTAAGGACTTTGCGGCTCCTGGGGCAGTGCGGTCTGTGGTGGGGACACCAGACTTCTGCCCCATTTGGGGCCCACAGGACGTGGCCCTGAATGCAGGCACCTGAGGCCAGGGTTTCCCCAGCTGCGTGCCGCATGCAAGAGGCCCCACGTCGAGGGCCTTTAGTGCACCACCCCCTGGGTATCCTTGGGATTGGGCAAGAATGGAGAGAGACCCCGAGTGTATGGCAGCACCTGGCTCGGGCGCCCTCAGCCCTCGCAGGATGTGGGACGGCAAGGAGTGAGCCGCGGACCTGTCCAGCCTTCGGGGCAGCAGTGTGGCATGGTCAGCTCACGCGAGGCTGTGGGTGTCCTCTCCAGGGCTCTGGTCCCCGCATGAGTACTGAGCCACCGTGGGAGTGATAAGGACGAGGTGAGCAGGGCCGAGGGAGGGCGCCGGCGGGCCTGTGAAGGGGTGGGGCCCTGTGCCCGCCCACTCCGCACCTGGGTGGGAGGTGAGTGACGTCCGCACCCCACGCTCTGCCATGCTGTGTCCCTGCCGGCCTCCAGAAATGGGCCAGCAGCCGTGGATTGAGGCCCCTGGAACTCTGAGCTGAAGAAGCCCTGCCTCCTTTCAGGCCTCAGGTGTTGCATCACGGTGACAGCAGGCGCACGGGTTCTTAACTACGGGGCCAGGCCTGGCGGAGGAGGCCCGAAGGCCAGAGCAAGAATCCCAAGTGTAGGCCACCCACGTCATCAGGGAAACCATCGGGGTCCACACCCCTGGGTGAGGGAATCGGGGTCCCTGACAGCCCACTGAGGAGCATGAGCATCTGGTCGAGTCCTGCCCGGGGCTTGCGGCCGGGGCTGGAGGCACCTGGGTGGACTGCGCCCCCACACCCAGCGCCGGAGCCCTGGCCCCAGCCTGGCTGCATTTGGAGGTGAGCTTTGGGGGTGACTAAGGTCCGTGAGGCCACCAGCATGGCCGTGCAGGACTGCGGTGCCCATGAGAGGAGGCGGTCAGGACACAGACACACAGGTGGCCAGGGGGACCCGGCCGGAGGACAGCTTTGTGTCAGTCAGCTTCGTGTCAGGACAGCAGAGCATGGGGGTCTGGGACAGGGGAAGGCCGAGTCTGCCTGCCGCCGAGCAGGCTTGACCAAGGCCGTGTCTCGCCCGCGGGCTCTGATGACGCTGCAGGAGACGTGCCAGGCCGAGCGAAGGGTGTGGTGTCTGACAGCAGGAGGCGAGCGGGGCCCCAGGGTCCTGTCCCCACCACCTGCGTTCTCCCGCTGGGCCTGCCTCTTAAGGTCCACAGCGGCCTGGGAGCAGCGTTGGGGAGCTTTTCCACCCCCAGCAGACACCCAGCCTGGAGGGCAGGCCTGGACAGGGGCGTCTGTGCTGTCCTCAGGGGCCGGCACGGGGCTGACCACAGCGGCGACGGGGCTGGGGGTGGCTGGGGAGCCGGACGGCTAGCTCAGGCCAAGGCAGCGCGTTGTTTTTCTTTTGGTTTTGGTTTTGGTTTTTTTCCTGCACCGGGAATTGGACTCATGACCTTGCGCTTGCCAGGCAGGCGCTGTGCCACTGAGCTAAATCCCCAGCCCCAAGGCAGCAGCTTTAGCAGGGGTCATTTGGTTTTTCCTGTCTAGGGTTTCCTTGCCTTTTCCCCTGAGACCCCAGTGCTGGACAGAAGGAGAAATTTTAGCCTTTTTTTCCTCATCCTAGGGATTCAACCCAGGGCCTTCACAGTGAGCTACTCGTCCAGTCTTTTACAGTCTTGCGAGGTCTCTAAGTGGCCCAGGCGGGGCTTGAAGCAATCCTCCTGCTTCTGCCCTCCAGACTGCTGGAAGGACAGGCATGGGAACACCATGCCTAGCTTTGAGCATTTTTAATTATTTAAGACTTCTTTCACAAATTTGAAGCTGTTCGATAATTAAATGTCTCTAAATCCTGCTGTTTCTAAAAGCAAATGGAAATGTCAGAAAGAAAGCGAAATCCACAGCGAGTTCTTCCCAAATCAGACATGGTCAGAGTGTAGCTCTCTGCCTGCCGGGCCTCCCGTGTCTGTGCACCCAGCCCAGATCTCACTCTTGGGTGGCCACGGGGAATGCGGTGGGCGGCTGGGTGAGACCCTCTCCCTCATCCGGTCACAGTGAGGCGGGGGGCCCATGGGTGCTGAGGCTGAGGGGGGCTGGTGGCCTGAAAGAGGAGGAGGCCAGGGCTGTCTTCCTCTGTCCCTTGGGGAGCGCTGGGGACAGTAGGAGAAGGCGGCCAGCTATTCGCCGGGAACAGGTCCCCTGGAACCTGCTGCCCACCTGGTTTTGGACACCCTCCCGGAGATGCAGCACCTGCTCTCTGAGCAGCTGAGCTGACCAAATCCTGGTGGGGTCGGTGGCAGGGAGCAGGTGCCGGGCATGTGTCCATCCATCCACCAGCACACACTTGCTGGCTGTTACCTTTGGGCTACTGAGAGCAGTGCAGCTATGAACATGCAGTGCATGTGCCGACTAGGCTCCCTGGTTTTGGTCTTTGTGTCTATATCTAGAAGTGGACACGCTGAATCAAATGGTAATTCTTTTTTTGTTTTTTGAGACAGGGTCTCACTGTAATTTAGGCTGGCCTTGATCCTCCCGCCTCAGCCTCCCAAGTAGTGGGATTACAGGTGTGTACTACCATGCCCAGCGCATAGCATTTTTTCCTTTTCATGTGCTGGGGAGGAAATCCAGGGCCTAGGGCATGTTAGGCAAGCACTCTACTACAAACCGCAGCCTCAGCTCAGTTAGTCCATGGGTTATTTTTATTTTCGTTATTGAGTTGTAGTAGTTTTTAAAACCACACATGGTGGTGCACACCTATAATCACAGCACTCTGAGAGGCTGAGGCAGGAGGATCATAAGTTTCAGCCCAGCCTGGGCAATTTAGCAAGATCCTGTCTCAAAAGAGTAAACAAAACGGCTGAGGGTACAGCTCGGTGTGAAGGCTGAATTCAACCCTAAGAACCACACCCCCAAATGTGTGTACATTCTTGATGTAAATTCCTAGCTCCTTATCAAATACAAAATACTTCCTCTTGCTTGTAGACATCTTTTCATTTTCTTTCTTTCTTTCTTTCTTTCTTTCTTTCTTTCTTTCTTTCTTTCTTTCTTTCTTTCTTTCTCTTTCTTTCTTTTTTGGACAGCGTCTCACTATGCAGTTCAGGCTGGCCTTGAGCTCACTTTGTAGCCCAGGCTGGTCTTGAACTTACAATGATCCTCTGCCTCAGCCTCCTGAGTGCTGGGATTACAGGCATGCGCCACCACACCTGGCATCTCATTTTCTTTTTTTTTTCTTTCTTTTTTTTTGGTACCGGGAATTGAGCTCAGGACCTTGCGCTTGCCAGGCAGGTGCTTGTTCCACTGAGCTATGTTGTCAGCCCTACTGAGCTATATCCCTAGCCCTCATTTTCCTGATAGTGTCCTTTGACCCACGTGGAGGCACTGGCCAGAGGTATGTATGAGAGGAATACACAGAGATATGGAGCCACATACCCAAAACCTCCGGAATGCATGGTTAAGGATGAAAAGACTGCCTACAGGGCCCCCAGTCCCAGCAGGATGAACGCACATTGCCTGGAGGGATGAATGCTCTGGCCCACTCCCCCCTACACTCCCACTACTCATGTTGGCCCTAATGTCAGTCATGTAACCGACCACCGGACCTTCCCCTGTCCTTCTCCTGTCCCCTGCCCCCATGTCCTTCTCTGTCCTGTACCCTTGCGTCCTGGTTCCATCAACAGGAAGCTGGAGAAGCTTCAGTTTGGGGCTGTCTCTATGAGACTCAGGCTGAGGGGTCTCGGTTAAGGGCAGTCCTCCGGGCCTTCATGGCGTTGGGATCGGCAGGATTCTGGGTAATCTTCGTCCTGTGCACTGTGCCACGCTTGTGAACTGTGACAGAACTGTAAAAGTTTAAACTTTTGATGAAGTATAATTTACTGTCTCTTGTTCGCTTGTGTTGTTTGGCCTCTGTTTCCTCACAGGAACGCTGGAGCTCTTGGTCTTACTCACATTTGGGCCTGGAGCCCACCTTGAGCTGTTTTCACATGGGGTGAGGTTAGGCTCCCACTTCACCCTTCCGAGTGTGGTACCCCATGGTCTCCGCACCATCTGCTGGAAGACTGTTCATTGGTGGCCCACGGAGCAGCCGTGGCCCCCTGCTGGGGTCCCTGGTAGATAGATGTGTGGTTCATTTCTGGACTCGGTTCTGCTCCACCAGTGCTGTTGTGCTGCTGTTGATTATGTCTGCTTGCGTTAAGTGTAGGGTTAGGAGTGTGAGTCTTCCCACACTGTTCTCCTTGTCTAGAGCCTGTGCCTGTCGGGATCCCTTGCTGTGGCCTGTGCCTTTGAGATCCACCCACGCATTTCTGTAGTGTGGTCCCTGGGGATCTGACAAGTGTGGCCGTGGATCCTAGCTCAGCTGGGGAGTGTCGCCAAGAGTGACATTTCTTCTGTTGAACTTACTCAGAAGTATTTTATCATCTTTCATGAAATTGTGAATGGAATTGTTTTAATTTTGATTACTGCAAGTGCATAATAAATGCAGTTGAGTTTTTAAGTTGATCTGATAGTACTCTGTCTTCTACTATCAGCTGTCATAGGTTGTTAGTGGGTTCTCTGGGATTTTCTTTCTTTCTTTCTTTCTTTCTTTCTTTCTTTCTTTCTTTCTTTCTTTCTTCTTTTTTTGTCTTTTTGAGACAGGGTCTCACTATGCAGTTCAGGCTGGCCCTGAGCTCACTTTGTAGCCCAGGCTGGCCTCGAACTTGAACTCTCAGTGATCCTCCTGCCTCAGCCTCCTGAGTGCTAGGATTACAGGCGTGTGCCCCCACGCCTCGCTGGGATTTCCCATATCCACAGTTGTGTCTGGCAGAGCGCTACTTCTTCCTCTCCTGGGTCTCCACCTTTCCTTTCCTCTCCTGGCCCGGTTGCCCGGTTGGGAGCTGTGCAGTGTTCAGGACAGGAATGGGCGCAGACGGGATCTTGGGGAGGAGTCCTGCAGTCACCACTAAGTCTGGCATCTCCTGTGTGGTTTTGTGCACTTATTAGACTAAGGGAGTTTACTTCCACTCCCATTTCCCTGAGTTTTTTAATCATGAAAGGGTGTTGAACTTTGTCAAATACCTTTCCTTCAAGTGTTGAGATAATCGTATGATTTTTGTTTTTTGTTCTCTTGCCCAAGTGTGTTACCCTAATCGATCTGGGAAGTTAAACCAACTGCATTTCCAGGATGAATGCCACCATGGGTCTTGGCCTTGCTGGATGTGGTCTTCTGATGTGTTGTTGAGTACATTTTGTGCCCATATTCCTCACAGAAGTTAGCCTGCACTTTTCTTGTGGTGTCTCTACTGACTTCCTATGATGCCAGGTGGCTTTAAACAGGGAAAGAAAGCAGGCTCCCAGCATATCTTTTAATGAAGTACTCTGGGACCTTGCTAGGGGCAGATGTGAATTGCCTCAGACCACAGTCGCTAACTCTCCTGTCTCACTGCGCTGGCCTTTTGGCTTTAAGATTCTCTTTGCAAATTATTCCTACCTTCTCTAGAAGACTCCAAAGTTCGTTTAGGCAAAAATTTAAACGTTGCCACAGCTGGGGGCTACGTTTCTCCTCACGCTCAGTGAGACCCTCTCGGAGCAGTCAGGCCCCGCCTCCTCACCCTGCCCTTGGTGCCTCTGTGGGGGCTCTACAGCCCCCCGGTTGTTTTGCTGCAGTTTTTGCTGGGCCCTCACACACTTACCAATGGCCAGCTCTCAACGCCGAGGAGCCTGGCCGTCTGAAGGTCTTCTCATATGTGCGACGTCCTCTGATTGTCAGAGGTCATGCAGTGGACAGTCTGGTGGCCGCTGTCTGCAGACCTCTGTCCTGAGGCACTGAGACTCCAGCCAGCCTGTGCCTGGCTCCCAGATCTGTAGCAGCCCCTCGCCACCTGCCTCTTCCGGGGCTCCCGGCTGATGCCTGGGCAGCTCGCGCTAGCACAGCCTGGGAGTGGTGAGGCGGCCCCTCCGTTCCCGCGCATGAGCTGCCTGCCCTGCGCTGCTGTCAGGAGGAAAATCACACCACTCCACCAGGACGCGACTCAGGAGCGGAGGAGCTCACGCTGGCAATTTGTCCTTTAATCAAAGCTGTTGCAATCTGGGCTGAGTCCTGATTATGCCTCTCCAGTGGGCGTCCTGATTTCATGCCTCACCCTGATTTGGGGTTTAATTTTCTTGCATTCTCTTTCCTGATTTCCGGGTCATTCCGGCTTCCACAGGGCCTGGCTGCTGTGTCTGCAGTGCTTTCTCCTCAAGGGCGGGCGGAAGAAGTGGCATCCTCTGTCCAGGGGCTGCCTGGCGCCGGCAGGCTTCTCCCTCTCTCTGCTCCTGCCCTGGGCCCGCATGCAGTCTGAGATGTCTCTAAGAGATCTTCTCTTGGCCCCCCGTCCCAGGGAGAGAGCATGGGGAGGCTGGCTGGGGTCCCGGCAGGGCGGGGTCTGGGCAGGGCTGGGGTGCTGAGCTTTGCTTGTCCGGCAGGGCAGTGTAGGTTTCTGCACATTTGCCCCAGGAGCTGCGGGTGCCTGCCCGGCCACCCTGGTGACAGGGTGTGGATGGCACTGGACTGGTGACGTGGCATCTTTGGAGACTGTCGATGGGCACAGCAGTGAGGGGCCTAGTAGAGGAGCAGGCGTCTGCTTCTTCAAGTTACAGGAGGAAGAGGGCAGGGGGACTGACACCGAGGGGGCGCTGGGCCCCCGACAGCCTCTGCTGGGCAGGGCCCAGGAAACACCACCGTGCGTGCGCAGGCAGCCGGCTAGCGTGTCCCGTGCTCCTGCCCTGGGGAGCCAGTGGGGGCTCCTCGCTTGAGGCCCCCCTTCTGCACTTCAGGGAGGCTGGAGGTGAGGCTGCTGTGCTGAGCGAGAGTCCCTTGAGGAGGTGCGGGGGGTGGTGGCTTTCGGGGTCTGATGGCCCTGGTGGCTGTGAGCCTGGCTGAGATAGGGTCTGTCCATGGGAGGCCAAGGTCAGGCTGCAGGATATCAGGTGTCACCCCCGACGTGGAGAGCACGAGCCAGGGGCCAGGCACACCAGGGGCCCCTCATAACTTACATTGTTTTTAGATGACACTCGTGAGTGAGATGCTATTCTAAATTTTGTGGCAGAAGCTTTGCACTCTGACCACCAGACTGGGCAGTAGTGCCGGGCTCTTTTTAATCACTGCTCCAGGCTTCTCACCTAGCCGTGAAAATTCACCTCTCCTCCTCCCGGCCGGGCCCTGCCCCTCCTCTGCCCTCCACCCCGGGCGGGGCACAGTGTGCAGCTCCTGGTTGCTAGGACTCCGTTGCTAGGATCAGGCCATCTCCAGCCCCGCAGGAAGCACGTAATGAATTATGGATGGCTGATTTCTCTGCGAGGCCTGATCTGTGATGCAGATGAACTCCGAGTCCCCCCCCTTTTCTTCTGGTTTCTTAAGGAAAAAAAAACCAGTTTTAAATCCGAAGCTGCGTTGTTGAAGTCCCAGTTGCCGCTTGCAACAGCCCCTGCCACGGAGATGTTAATTCTCATGCAAAGAGCGGCCGGCCTTGTCTGCTATTTGTTCTGGAAGAGCTTGTAGGATTTTCTCTGGGCCTGTGACCCCGTGGGGCGAGCACTCTCTCTGCGATCAGAGACGAGTGCCTCACAAACGCTAGATGTGGGGTTTCCTGTGAGAGAGGTGCTTTCCCTGGGCAGCCTTGGGGGTGCAGCGCCTCCTTCCCCTCCAGCCCGCACCCCCACTGCAGGTGCTTGCTGGCATTGGAGGACCCATGCAGGTGCCATCCCCACAGTAGCTCTGGCGCCACCACCAGGCCGAGCGCCAGGCCAGCCTGGAGACCAGAGGGAGCCGGCCTGGGAAGCAATCAGGTGGCTGTGGATGCGGGTCTGTGGGACAAACGTCACCTCCAGGTCCCTGCAGCAAATGGCAGCGTGACGCCGGGACCCCGGCCCGCGTTCCCAGGAGACTCGAGACCCAGGCAGGCCTCGCCTGTGCTGCAGACGAAGCAGACACTCACGGAGAGACGCACAGAGCACGAACACCGACAGCTAGCTTTGTGAGGAGGTGCGAACTCCGCAGGGCGAGGGTGGAGGGCCTGTGGCTACCTGCCTGGCCAGCAGGTCCTCTCGCCTCTGCCGGAGCCTCGCAGTCATTAAGACAGAGGACAGGAGGAAAGAGCCTCATTTCAAGGAGGCAGCGTCTTTCCGCGAGAGCGACGGGAAGGCTGCTGAGGTGAGAATTACATTTGCCGCCCCGTGAGGAGCGTTTATTGAACGGCACGGGGTCAGTCGTGGAATTCCAGGACGAGGCTCCCGAGCAGTGGAGTAACGGGCCGAGCCGCTTGGACACCTGCAGAGGCCGTGCCTTTGTCTAAAGTTTGTTTTTTTCTCTCTGGCTTTTTTGAGACAGGATCTTGCTCTGCAGTTCAGGCTGGCATCGGACTCACTGTGCAGCCCACTGTGATCCTCCTGCATCAGCCTCCCAAATGCTGGGATTACAGGTGTGCACCACCCAGCCAGGCTTAATTTTTTTCTTTTTAAGGAGGTTTTGTTTTCAGTCTAGGCGCTATTTTAGTGACAAGCCACAGGCCACCCCTCCACTCAGGGTCACGCAGTAATGACAGTGAGTGACAGATCATGTAGCAGGGGCCATCAAATTCAAAACGTAGCATGTGGGTCTCTCTCCAGGGCCCACCTGTGACGTGGAGGTGGACCAAGCATCAAACTCCCTGGAACCGAGGGAGTACTGCGATTCCTTCCCGTGTGAGCTACAGAGCCAGATTCCTTGGGTTTCTGCTGTGTGGACAGCCTCGCCCCCCGCCCCATGTTTGAGGGGGACAGTGTGGGCCCGAGGGGCTTCTGCAGCTCACACATGCAGTGCGCTGGGCTGGCGGTGTGAGGTGTTAGATTAATGTGAAAGGGACATCAGGCGCACTCAGGGCTTGTCGGGAGACGAGGTCTCTAAGCCGTGCTTGCTGCCTCCTCCTTTCCTTCAGTGCAAACAATTACACAAATAAATTAACAAGTTGAAGGCAAGGAGAACGTGGGGACCCTGAAGCCAGCCGCCTGCGAGGGAAGCGGACACTGCGGCTGGGTGAAGACAGGCACGTGGGGGTGTCTCTGGGCATCAGGCGAGCTCGGGGCCAGAGCTGCTGTTTTGTCACCAACACGCAGCCTGCAGGACCAGATCATCGCAGTTATTAATGTGCTACTGACGGAGGCCGAGCTCCTGCCTTTCTGATGCAAGGCGCCGCGGCCATGGCAGGGCTGGGAGGGCAGACACAGCGACTGTGGTGCCCCGCGCCCTGGTCCAGACCCGGAAGGAGGCTCCCTGGTGCCTGGGCCGGGCCGAGGCCGCTGACCAGCCAGTGCGTACCTGGGGCACTTTTCGCAGAGACTGAGGAGATCGAGCTGTTGTGTACCCTATGGTTTGGACCATTTGGGGTTGAATTTCTGAAACCAAATATTTTGTCAAAGGCCCAGTGCTGTTACGGGGTCTTGGGGTCTGGAGAGCTGGGGGTTTGGCCAGGGTCAGGGAGGCAGGGTCCGGGGCGCCCGCCTGTCTGAGGCTGAGGGAGGACCTTCTCCGCGACCCTGTCTGCTGGGGCTGCTGGTTAGTCACTGAGTTTTGCAGACTCTGCTTGCTTCACTCCATCACAAGAGACTGGAGTGGGCAGAGTTGCTGGGTTCACCCCACAAAGGCACAGTGGAGTGCAGAGTGAGGCTGTGGCCGCGTCTGGTGGGGCGCTGGGCGCTGTGTCCCAAAGGCCTGGTACTGCGACTGAGAGCACCACTGTCTCCCCCCCGCCCCGTCTAGGCAGTGGTGTCCTGCCAGGCTGACCTGGTCTTGGTGAGGGGCAGAGGGGCTTTGGGTTCTGCATAGAGCACAAACCGAGCAGGTGATGAGGGGGTGAGTTCCAGGTGGTCCCAGGGCTCTGGCCCAGTGGGGGACCCCGCATTGCATCTCCTGGGGAACTCTGGCTGTGCCCCAAATCAGGCCAGTGTAGGGCAAGCAGAGTCCGGAGGCTGCGCCTGCAGATCCAGTCACAGAAAAGCACCAGAGGGCGGGGCCCCCAAGGCCCGCAGTAAGGGCACATGCGATCTGCCCCCCTCCCGGAGGCAGCACGCAGCACGATCCACGCTAATTCTGCGCCATCTCTAATGATCTCAGAACCACTGGATTTGCAGATCTTCAAAAGACTCCACCTAAAGTCCCAGTTAGAGCCCCAGGGAAACCTGCGAACACCATGTCCACAGATGCTCCCCGAATCAGCCACCAGCGACGCCTACAGGAGCCTCGCTCTGAGCCCCGGGCTCAGCGCTAGAGCTGCTGTGAGGCCGGCTCGAGTCAGCTGCGCCGTCCGAGGGCGATGTCTTTTAAAAGCGATTTCTGCTGCTTGTATTTTACAAAAGTTTCTGGCTTCTATAAGGTCACACAGCGTTCCGGTCGCCCCGGCGCAGTCTGACTCTTGCCGTGGGGACAGTGACTTCCAGCCTCACCCCGAGTGCACCCGCAAGGCCTGAATCTCACCCGCCCTCCCGCCCACCCTGTCTCTTCTGCCAGGTGGTTGCCACCCCACAGGCCAGTGAGCTGTGCCTCAGTCTCACCAAGCGGCAGAGTGCCCCTCGGAGCTGGGCCCAGGGGCCACTGCTGGGCACAGTCTGGGGCACCAGCCGGCCCAGTTGTCTGGACACAGGCACCTGGAGGACCCACCGGACTGGGCTCTGTCTCACCTCTGCGACTCAGGGCTGTCAGGTTCGCAGTGAGGGCCACAGGTTCATGGTGGGGATTTCTCGGACTCTTCCGGGGAGATGAAGCTGGGTGACCCGAGGAGAGGCCACCGCCAGCCAGTCTGAGCTGGCTGGGTCCTGCTGTGTCTGGCCTGAGCAGCCCCACCCCAGCTCTGGGGGAGCAAGTCCCTGCACGGGTGATGAGCCTGGTAGCCCTGGTCTGCAAGGTGCTCGGATTTCCTGCCCAGACTTTTCTGGAAAGAGTGAGTGTTCCTCCCCATGAGGCCAGTGCAGACTTCCTGGGGCCGGGCACCTTCCTGAGGCTGGTCCCTCCCGGGAGCATGGCAGACCCTGCGAGATGGCCCCTCTGCCTGCTTGCAGGCTGTGCTCCTGGCTGTGCATCTGACCCCGCAGAGGGCACTGGGCCCTGGCGGTGCCACCCACCTGCATCAGGGCGTTCGGAGAATCTGGGTCCTGCAGCGCTGGCCGAGCACCCCAAGATCTGCAGGGGGCTTCTCCCACACGGCCCTTGTCCACCAAGGACGCAAGTGGTTAGACAGAGGCCAGGACTCAGTGTGTGCAGGGGGAGGGAGGGCGGAGGCGTGCACCCGTCTGGAGGTGGAGCAAGGGCCCCCTTAGGTGAAGCTGGGCCAGAGGGAGAGAACTCAGGCTGAGCGTGATCACGACAAAGGTGAAGTGTGAGTCGAGGTATTAACTGGGAGACAGTGCAGGTGGTTTGCTCCTTACTCCTCCAGCAGGCGCAGGACCCTGGGGCGCCCCCTGCAGGCCGCGTGTCTCAGTGGCCCCATCCTCGCTGCCGGAGGCCCTCGCTGAGACTCCTCCACCTGCAAGCTCACCTGCAGCTCCTACGCTGCAGGCTCAGGGCCTCCTCCGGCGCCCCACACCACAGGCTGGGGTCCTGATGGGGTCCACGCCCGCAGCTCTTCCCGGGTGGCCTGAGGACCTGGCTCCGGTTGTGTTCCTCCCGGCAGCCTGGGCTGCTGGGCCCCTGCTGGCTTATCACAGCGAGAGTGGAGTATTTAATGTCCAGAAAACAATTTAAAAATATGTGAGCCTGGGCTGGGGATATAGCTCAGCGGCATAAGC
>NW_004955579.1:318814-319957 GCF_000276665.1 Chinchilla lanigera
ATGTCTCTCAGTTCATTAAAAAGATAGGTTTGTGTTAATATTGTTTGGACAATTAAATGCTGATATCTTGTACTCTGAGTAACTAATTTAAAGACAGCAATATGCAATGTATTAACCATTGTTACCCTCCTATCATATCGTTTTGGAATTTTTTGTTTCTTTTTCTTTAAAATAAAATAAAATAAAATAAAAAAAGAATTCATTGTTTGATTTGGGGAAACATGGACTCAGCGAATCTGACATCTAGCGGTTGGGAATTATAGTAGGGCCCCTACATCAGAAGGACATGAATATGTCAAGATCTTGACACCGAAATTTTGTTCCCATTAATGTGACCACCATTTGGGGTGGAGGGCTGAGACCTCATGCGTCTGTTGGTTTTGCAAGGGCCCCGCCTGGAGCTCAGTGTCTCCAGGTGCTCGCCGGCCAGCGGGAGAGAAGGCACTGCAGTGTAATTTGCACTGCTTGATTGTGTGAGCCTGGGTTCTGCTTGTTTCTCAGACAGTCCTCTGTGTGTGTGTGTGTGTGTGTGTGTGTGTGTGTGTGTGTTGTTTGTGTATTTTACTTTTACAAATTTTTGTCTAGGTACTTTTTTTTAATTTTAAAGAGAGTAGTAAAAAAAGAACAATAGCAAAATATCAACATCACAGACATAAACAAAACAAAACAAGAACATTAAAAATGATATAGGCTTAAAAAAATGACACAGGGTTTTAAAATAAAATGATAGGAATTAACAGTGGTTGTTATATTACATATTGTTACCTTCAACAAAGTTGCTCCGGTTACCAGATGTAAGAGTAGAAGATTGTTCAAACCATTAAAGATAATAAAAAATAATTATTAAAAAACATTAGAGACGATATAGAGTTTTACTAGACAAGATGGTAGGAATTCACCAGCGGTTGTTCTGTTGCATATTGTTGTCTTCACATCAGTTGCTCAGGGCTGGGGATATAGCTCAGGGGCATAAGCACCTGCCTGGCAAGTGCAAGGTCCTGAGTTCGATTCCAGGTACCAAAACAACAACAACAAAAACAAATCAGTTGCTCAGATTATGAGACAAAAGCATGCACAATTGGTCAGAATATAAAAAAATTTAAGCATTAACTGTTGCTTTCAATAAGCCACCAGATAGTTATC
>NW_004955579.1:322356-323611 GCF_000276665.1 Chinchilla lanigera
AAAAAAAAAAAAAAAAAAATGTGAGCCAGGGGCAAAGCCCGTCTGAACCGGGACACAGGCCGTGAGGCTTGTTCCTGTGTTTTACCAAATCTCCCGCTCTGTAGATGAGCGAGCGGGGGTGGGGGCGAGGGGGTGGTTGAGGCCCTTACCCAAGGCCACCTCTCGGGGATCCAGGACGCCTGCCGTCACCCGGGGGCAGCCCGTGTCCCACCCTGCTGGGGGAGAGCAAGGCCCCGGGTGCACTGCAGAGTGCGGAAGGGCAGGGGAAGTGGCTGGCGTCGCTGCTGCTGCTGCTGGTGATGTTGGGGGGAGAGTGAATTTGGAGGTGGAGTCTGTCCTGGCGGCAGTGGCCACGTCCTTCCCTCCAGGGGGAGGATTCCCTAGCTTTTCCTGTTAGCCAGGGGCCAGGATAAAGAACCAGCGTTTCCCACAACCAGCGTCTCCCACCCCCCTGGGAAACATGCGGCCCCTTGGTACTGGACGTGTGTGGACGTGGAGGTCCCTGCAGCCAGGTCAGGCAAGGGTTCTCCTCTGGTTCAAACATTTCGAAGTTTGCTTTTCTGCGTATGAAATACTTCATCTCCCTGTGCTCTGGGACGTGTGGTCTGCGAGCTGTGCTGAGTCTCAGGAACATCAGTGTCCTGGCCGCGTGGCGCCTTCCCCACCGCTACAAGGTGGGCCTGTGGTACTCCGTGGAGACTCTTGCTTTCTTGTTGCACACGCGTGTGGTGTGCCTGGTGTTTAACCTTACACAGAGCGAAAGGCTGGAAGTATTATAGACAGCTAAGTTACACAAAAGTGTTCTAGGCGGACGGGGCCGGGCCCTTGCGGGAGTCAGCGCAGAGGGTGAGAACGCAGCACGGCTGCGGCTGGAGGAGCCCCTGTTGGAGGCCAGGTGTCAAAGACAGGATGACCAGGCCTACACACCTCCCCAGGGGATAAGATAATGGGTACCACCTGGTCCAATAATGTCTAGGTAGACATCAGTCACCTCGGTGGGTGACCAGGATCTGTCCCTCCCTGAAAAGGTCTTTATTTTTCCATGCACACTTGCTATGTGACCTCCGTCCCCACTGGATCACTGTTACCTAAGTGACTATAGTTGTAATCTTATTGGTTGATTATAGTTTTGACCTACATTGTACCCACCTCATGATTTTTTCTCTATAAAACCTTTGAGAAGTGGGCTCAGGCTGGGTATGCTGGCTCACGCCTGTAATCCCAGCACTCGGGGCTGAGGCAGGAAGATCGCTGA
>NW_004955579.1:326476-337883 GCF_000276665.1 Chinchilla lanigera
CTTGTCTAGGTACTTTTAAAAAAATTAGCTTCTGTTATCTCTTTCCATATAGTAAATATTTACTGTGTGGCATTTATTGCAAACCTGCCCCCCTCTATTTTTAAAAATTTGGTTTAGGGTTTGCTTCCTGCTTGAAACTTTCCATCTTAATGGAGAAAATCTCTCTGTCTTTTCCTCGGGATTTCAGGTGTCAGGAGTTATTAGACCCAATATTTCACTTTTTAAAAGCATGTTTTAGCCTGTATGGGTCTGAGCTTGGAAGGTGGTGTGAGGTGAGGATCTAAATTTGTTTTGTCTTCGAATAATAAAAACAGCCGCTTCTCCAGCCTGTTATGACCCCTGCCCCATGGCCCTGTCCTTTGTCATATGCTTCCTGACTTTGTCCCAAGCCCAGCACATGCCTGAGGGAGGGGGGCTTTGCTCAGGGCACACCCTCCCTGCCCGGCCCCCAGCAGGTCAGTGTGTCTGGTGTGTGTGTGTGACTGTGCTCATGCACATGTGTGCACCTGTCCCTGGTGCGTGGATTCGGGTCCCCGTACGGACCCCTGCAGGTCTCTATGTAGGCACATCTGTCACTTGCCCTGTCCGGCTCCCCTCCCTTAGCGGTGAGCAGTAGGAGGGTGGGACTGTGGAAAGTGGCTGCACCTTGGGGCTGGGGCGCTGTGCTCCTTGTCGGTGGAGCTCAGTGCAGTGTGGTGTTGGGGCGAGCTCATGGGGGCGTGGCCAGGGGCGGATGGTGGGAGCTGGTCTGGAGGTGCTGACCCCTCCCGGCTGCTCGCTCCTCTCTGCTTCCTGCCGTCTGGACCCGAGCATGTCTCCCCTGGGGTGCCATTTCTGCCTCGGACCCAGCGAGCGGGGCTGTAACCTCTCCTCCTCTAAGTGCCCCTGTTTGTCCCTGGCTCCCAGCCGTGGGAAAGCGACGGCTGCTCCTGTCTGCGGCGGGGAGAAGCCTGCCCTTCCTCCATGGAGAGCGCCTCCTGTCTCACCATCCCTGTGAAATGAGGAGAGATCTGCGCCGTGGGCATCAGGGCAGCTGCTCCCGGAGGGACGGGAGGACAGGGCTCTGCGGGGGCCCTGAGCACCTGTCAGCATCCCTGCAGCCCGTGGCAGCTTTGATAGGAAAAACTGGACACTGGGCCACCCCCTGGAAACGGGGGCACGGACAACGGGGGCAGATGAGGGCGTAAGACCAACTTTCCACAAGTTCCCAGGGGGGCAGAGCAGGAGGACAGGGGACAGGGGCAAGGAGGGTGCGGAAAAGAAAAACCTGGGGCGGGAGGGGATAGGGCAGCGGGACCTGGGCTGGAAGACCGGGGCGGGAGGGCTGTGCTGGGTTTCCTGGAAGCTGGCTTTTAGCTGCGGTGCTGGAGACCCCATGGTGTGCTCTGCCTGGTGCGGGCTGGGACCCCACGGCTGTACCAGCCGCGCCTGCCTTGGGCCTGTCCTGCAGGTAGCACGGGAGTGGTGGCAGGACTGCTACCCGTCAGGTGACAGACACATCGGGGCTGTGACTCTTCCCATTCCCCGGGGGACAGAGCTGGGAGGCGGGTGGCTCCCGGGTGCCCAGGGCTATGTGCCCCGTGCCTGCAGCCTGACATCAGGACCTGCTCTGTCTGCCGCCGCGTCCTGGCCATGTCCCCGGCCGCCCTCGGTCCTCTGTCATACGGTCACCTTCTACCCTGACCCTGGGGCCCCAGGCCTCAGCAGTTCCGTGTGACTCCTGCAACCAGCACCCTGGGGGCGTGGGCTTCCGGCTCCGGGGTGTGGCGCCACCAGCTGTGGCCTCGTGTTCCTGCCCAGCAGAATCAGGACGCACTCAGCCGCGGGCGCTGTTCTCCGGCGGGCGTGCCTCTGTGCTCCCCGGGACTCTGAGTGCCGCTCCGCCCCGTGTCTCCTGCTCTGGCTGTGGCCAGGCTGAGCGGAAGGCAGCGGCTGGCTGCTCAGGGCCGGGATCAACCAGACATCTGCATCTTGCCAGGTTCTCCCTGTGCCAGGGATGCCACAGGGGCTGTGTCGGACCTGGCCTTGCCACCTACGGCCAGGAGCTATGCCAGGGGCCTCATCCAGGTGGTGGCCACGTGGCACAGTCGGCCACCTGGGCAGCTCAGCCCAACCCCGTCTCCAGACCTCTAGCCGCAGAGCTGCACAGTAGGTGCGGGCCTGTCAGCGCTGCGCCTGCTCCGGGGCCTGGCTCGCCGCGGGCCACCCCGCTCAGGCAGCGGCCCTCACAGCCCTCGCTTTGCCTGCCCCAGGCTTCTGCCAGTGGGGTGCCGCCTCGTTTCTCCGTCCTGCTTCCTTGCTCTGTCGTCGTAGGGTCCTCGCCTTGTTCCAAGAGGGAGAGAAGCAGACATTAAGCCTCTGAGTGCGGCTTCTCCAGGGGACTGTCTGGCGGAAGGACACCCACAGTCCGGCTTGGAAGCGGAGGGAGGGTGGCGGCGCGTCTGCTCTTGAAGTCCTGTTTCTCCGGGAGCCTGAGCTGCAGGGACCCAGACGAGGCTGTGGAGTTGAGCTCTTGTTGCAGACACTTGGGATTGGGCTACAGCTCTGGTAGTGCATGTAGCGGGAACCTGGGCCCTGCCCCATTCACAGGGACGCCTTCAGCCCAGCACCCCAGGCTCAGTTCAGAGCCGAGCTGAGGGCAGTGAGCAGGCCACGTCCTTGCGGCCTGCACGCGTCACCGCGCCCCTTCAGGGTGGAGCGTGTCTTGGACGGCACTTAGTGTCCGGCATGTTTTAAAAGATCCATAAAAGGCACAGTGATAAGACTAGGAGTCCAAACCCTACACAAAGAACCAAGGGCACTGCCAGCGTCTGTGGGCATCTTGTCTGCTGCGTGTCGCTGGCGGAGTGGGTGACTTGTGCGGGTGGAAGTACGTTTCTCAGTTCAGCAGCCTGAAGTCCAAGACCAAGACTGCAGCAGGCCGGGTCTCGAGGGCTGCGGCCGCCCAGCAGCACCAGGACGCGCGGCTGTGGGGAAGGAGCGGCACCCCTTCCAGGCCCTGTGTGATGTGCTGCTGCCCACCACGTCCCGGGCTGCACATGCTAACGCTGCTGTGCTGGGTCCGTGTGTCTAACACGCCACGTGCACACACACTCACATACCGCACACACCACACACACATAGTGTGCACACACCGCACCCCCCACATGTACACATACCCCATGTGCACATAGACATACAGCACATACACAGAGACCCATACCATGCACACACCTCCCGTGTGCACACCACACGCACACACACCGCGTGCACACAGACACGCTTTCTTTGCAGTCTTTCTTTGTGTGTGCCGTTGTACTCCTCTCTCTGGAGTCGCAAGTCTGGAGCCTTCCCGGTGCGGTGCTGACTCGTGCCTCCTGGGCTGTGCCGCGGGGCTCGGAGGGGCGGCGGGGCTCTGTTTCGGGTGTGCTGTGGGTGTGGCCTTGGAAACTCGGAGAACGGGCTGTGCCCTGTTTCTCTCTCTGATCCCAGTCCTTCAGGGGCCCAGAAAACTCCGTCCCTTGGAGCTGGTCCATGGGGGAGGCGTGGCTTTTACGTGGGGCGAGCGTGGCTAGGGCACTTGTTTTTGTTTGGAGGTGTGTGCGTGTGTGTGTGTGTGCGTGTGTGTGTGTGTGTGATTTTTTTTTCCAGACAAACTGCTGCTTCTCTGCCTTAAAATAATACCCTAATTAATTTTAATATTCGCCTGACTGTGCATCTAAGTCTGTGTCACGGAGGAAATTGCTAGCAGCGAGTGTGCCAATCTGCAGGGGAGAGAGGTGGCCTCCGAGCGGGAGGCGAGGAGGGAAGAAAGGAGAGGGGAGCGGAGGCGCGGCTTCGCCGCCCCCAGCGCCCAGCGTCGAGGGAATCAGTGTGCTGCTGATTACTGAGGCAGCCTCCAGACACAGCCGCACGGCTATTGAAATTCCAATCGCTTCTGCGTACCGTTCCCACCTATGTAATTGTCAACTGGCCCTTATCATTATTTATTATGCAAAATTGAATTTTTTTGAAGCGTGAAGAATGAAGTAATTTCGTATGCAAACAGTCGAAACTCTCGCGTGTATTCTGATTACCTACGTGTTGATAAATCCACTTACGATGAGTGACAGTGTGAGGTTTGGGGTCGGGTCGGTCAATCTGTGGAAGGCGCTGATGAAAATGATGAACTAAATGCCAGAAGAGTCCCTGGCACATCTCGGATGGGATGTGTGAACGTCAGGGCCTGGCCAGGTCTATTAATAACTCAGCGTGAGTGTGTGTAATGAGTGGAGATTTTCCTGGTGATTGAAGTATGATTTTTTTGATCCTCCAGATGTTGCTGCTTAGAAATTCATATTGCTCTTCTGCGGATCAGCACACGGTGACCTTGCCCGGCCTCTGAGTGGGCGCAGGTCCTGCTCCTCCTGTGCCACAGCACGCTGGCTGCGTGTCCCATGTGCCCCGTTCTTTGTCATAAGTCTCCTTCTCTCCTCCTGTTTACCCACTTGATCCTTTATTATGCAAAGGCGAGCGGCTCCGGCTGCGGCTGGTGATTCCTTTGGGGCGAATCTGTCCCCTGCAGGCCGAGGTCTTCTCCACCATGGAGTCTGTGGCGATGGCCCAGGCACCGAGGCCCGGCCTTCACATGTGGGAGGCTGTGGTTCGCTCCAGGCCTGACCTGGTGCGGCTCCTGGGGCCTCGGATGGCTGGGGAGGGCCATTCTGGGCCCCGGGAGCCCCAGGGCGGTGGCTGTGCGGAGGGGACGGGGTTCAGGACTCACAGCACGCTTGTCTGGAGTGCGGTGGAAGCTGGATGGGCAGCCTGGCGCGGCCTTTCACGCCAGGGTGGACGAGGGCGCAGGAGTCACTGAAGGGACCTCCACATGGTTCCAGATGACCCCGGCATTGAGATTTCAGTCCGTTAGCGGGAGAATCTTCAGCACCTACAAGGGTCCCACGCTGTGTGGAGGTGTGGGTAGTGAGCGAGGGTCAGGAAGGCTCAGCTCACCCTGATTCTGAGGGAACCCTGATTCTTGTGTGGGCTCGGGGCCTGTGACAGGCCCTTGGGTGCCAACCTGGTCTCCTCGGTTTGCAGAGCACGGTCTTCCCTCTGCCTTGGGGCAGTGCTTCATTCTTAATTTTTTTTTTTTTTTGAGACAGGGTCTCACTATGTAGTTCAGGCTAGCTTTGAACTCATTATGTAGCCCAGGCTGTCCTTGAACTCACGTAGATCCTCCTGCCTCGGCCTCCCGAGTGCCTGGAATATAGGTGTGCACTACCAAGCCAGGTTCAGTACTTCATTCTTTTTTATTTTTCTCAACCTTAAAATTCCATGTTTATTACAAGGTCAGTGGTGATTCTTATGGTGAGCTTATTGGTAGGATTTCTGGTAAGGAACGCGGGCACCAGGACCTCCAAACTTTTTGGATTCACGGTGATGGGGATCCGCTACCAACAGGGTCTGGTCGTACTAGACGAGACTATCTTTGATCTCTTTCTTGGAAGCCTCATCCACATATTTCTGGTAATAGGCCACCAGGGCTCTGGAGATGGACTGGCGGATAGCGTAAATCTGGGCCACATGACCACCACCCTTCACACGGACACGGATGTCGACACCAGCAAACCGCTCCTTGCCCGGAAGCAGGACAGGCTCCAGTAACTTGTACTGCAGCGTGCGCAGCTTGATCCCCTCCAGGAGACGCCCGTTTACCTTGATGAGGCCTTTGCGCCGTTTGCAGCGTGCCACGGCTGTGGCTGTCTTCTTGCAACTGAAGACTAGCACGGACTGCAGCGGGCCTTGAGACAGCATGGTTGCTAGCGCAGACTAGAGCTCCTCACCATGCGGGGCCGCAACCGGAAAAACCAGTACTTCATTCTTCAAGTGTCCTGTGCAGGGTACAGTCCCAAGCCCACACTGGGACAGACAGAAGCATTGCCTCTCCCCCTTCCCCTGATGGCTGGAGGGGACCGTGGTTTGGCCGAGGGCTGTCACACCCCCTCCCATTCCCTCACCCTGGTGTCCACTGAGGATGCACTGGGGCAGCTCGCCGCAGGGTCCTCTTGGGTGACTTGGCAGCTGCTCTCAGGGCTGCTTCGACAGGGCTGCAGCTCAGCTACCAGCCAAGGCTCCCCTCCCCCTCCTCACCTGAACAGCGGAGAGTGGGGTGGAAGCAGCCCATTGTTAACACCCCCAAGCTCCTCAGAGCCCTGTAAGCTGCGCTGAACTGAGCTCGCCCTCCAGAGGCGCAACGGCTGTCAGTCAAGCTGCCTGCAGCTTCCGATGTTCCGCCAGCCCGTGGCCGTGACAGCTGTGCTGTCCAGGATGTCCTACACCCACTCTGGGAGCTGTGTCCTCGGGCTGCAGTGGGCTTGAATTTGAGCCAAGCAGTAGAGGTACATTTGGACCAATCAGCAGGCTCAAATCTGAAGTTAGACTACTTTGGAGCCATCACAGGCTTGAATCTGGACCAGTCACAGGCCTGCAGCTGCTATATAAGCAGCGCTCCCCTTATACTTCCTAGGAGGGTCTATTCTGGCGTGCTGACCCTCTCTGCACTGTGCTGCAGCCCAGGCTTTGCTGGAACACAGTCTTGCTCTGGTGGTCCTGCAGACCTCCTGTGATGTCCTTCTCCAGCGGGCTGTCAGCAGTGGAGACCAGCAACCAGCGGAGTCACCTGATGGTGTCCAGCTCCGGCGGCATCACGGGCCAGAGCTGTCACACGAGGACTGAGGACCGCTGGCCACAAAGCTAGTGCTGCTGGCAGAGCTGCACCTTGGCAATGCACAGTTTCTGTCTGAATTGAGAAAAGAACCCTCAACTGACTGGCGACACTTATGCTAGCAGACAGTCATAGCCCTTCCAGCACACGTGGAGCGCTCAGCATTTACACGGTGAAGCCTCTGTGCAAGCCAACAAACCCAAGCTAAACACAGATCAGTGGAAATAAAGCAGATAATGCAGTCACGCCTCTGAGCTCGGGAGTCAGCGTGGCTGTGCTGGGCCCCTGTGCAAGCGGAGCAGTGACTTGTGCTGGCCTTGCTGCGTGCTCGCCTGGCCTCGCCGCGTGCTCACCAAGCTCCATGCGTCACCCTGGCAGAAACGCTTCCTCAGCTGAAGACGATGTGCTCAGGAAAGTCATGTAGGGCCAAGTTCCTGGGACCACTGTGGGCTGCATGATGTGTCCCTAGGAGCTGTGTTCAAGTCCTGAGCCCAGGGCCTGTGACGGTCCCTTTATTGGAAACAGGACTTTTACAAATGCAACCAAGTTAAGAGGAGGGAATGACAGGGTCCTTATTCAGAGGTCAGGAGAGGACACAGACAGAGTGAGGACATCAGTGACCGCAGTGGCAAAGACTGGAGTGGTATTTATGCAAGCTGGGTGGGCCACGTGTGGCTGGTCACTGGCAGAGGTGGAAGACGTGAGGAAGGACAGAGAGGCCCTACTGATGCCTGACCGCAGACTTCCAGCCTCCAGGCCGTGAGGAGTTTCTATTGGCCGAAGCCTCTTTGTCCTCCTCTTCTGTGGTCTTTTACAGGACATTTTTGCCATTTTATTATTTATTTATTTATTTATTTATTTATTTTTGAGTCAGCATCTCACTATGTAGTTCAGGCTGGCCTTGAACTCACAATTTATTTATTTATTTATTTTTGAGTCAGCATCTCACTATGTAGTTCAGGCTGGCCTTGAACTCACAATCCTCCTGCCTCAGCCTCCCCAGTGCTGGGATTACAGGTGTGTGCCACCACGCCCGGAGCTATTTGGCCATCCTGAATCCCTTGCTGTTGGACGTGACTTTCAGAACCAGCTTCCCAATGTCTGCAAAGATGCTGGTGGTGTTCTGACAGGGGTACGTGGCATCTGCAGGTCAGCTGGGGAGTGTCGCCACTGTGCACGTCATCATGACTTTGGATCTGTAAGCACGGGATGCCTTTCCACTTATTTACATCTTCTTAATTTGTTGGCAAAGTAGTGTTCATTGCGTGCTTTACATTTCTCCTGTTAAACTTATTCCTAAGTATTTTATTCTTTTTGATGTTATTGTAAGCAGAATTACTTTAATCTTTTGATTGATCATTGCAAATGCATGGGAATGCAATTGATTTCTGTGTGATGATCTTGTGTTTACTAGCTTATGAGCTCATCTATTAGTTCTAATAGAGTTTTAGTGGATTCTTCAGGATGTCTTATATATAAGATCATGTCTTCTGCAAACTGAGATGGCTTTATGCCTTCCTTTCTACTTCAAATGCTTTTTATTTCTTTTTCTTGCCCAGGTGCTTGGGTAGAACCTCTAGGACGGTTATGGCTTGTATCTAACTTCTCCCCTAAAGCCTCGTGCGTTCACAGGTGGGGATTGTGGGAGGTGGCTGGAGCCTGGGCATGTGGTACTGGATGAGTCCACTGATGGGTTTAGCATAGTTCTGGGTGTGGATGATGGACTTACTGGAGAGGGGAGACCCACCGTGGATGTGGGTGGCACCAACAAATTGTTTAGTAGCTTGGATGGAACAAAGAGGGAAGGAGGAAGGCTCACTGTCTCCTGCATGCCAGACCATGTACCTTTTCTCCTCTGACACGCCTGCCTGCCATGCTGCCCTACCTTGGAAATGGCCCACTATAGGCTGAAAACTCTACAAACTGTGAGCTAAAATAAATCTCTTTTCCTTTAACTTGTGGGTGTTGGGTATTTTATTTCAGCAATGAAAAGGTAACTAAGACAGATTTTGGTACCAGGTAAATGGGGCTGTTTGCATTATTATAGATTGCTAAATTAGGTAGAAATATTATAGGCAGTCAGACAGGGCTGGGCCCTTGAAGAAGTCAGTGCAGAGGATGAAAATACATCACAACTGTGGCTGGAGGTGCATCCACTGAAGGCCAGGTCTCAAGATAAGTATAGAATGACCAGGCCCACATGCATCTCCAAGGGATGAGCAATGTACTATAATTGCTTTCACCTGGTCCAATAAAGTCTAGATAGACACCAGTCACACAGGTGGGTGACCAGGACCCCCTGATCCGTCTCTTCCTACAATGATCCTTGTCTTTTCCACGTACACTTGCCACATGGCCTATTTCCTCATTGGATCAGCATTACCTAAGCAGCTATACTGGTAATCTTATCGGTTGATCATAGTTATGTCCTGTGTTGTACCCATTGCATGATTTTGTACCCAACTCATGATTTTGTTATATAAAACTTCCTTTGAGGGGCTGGGGATTTAGCTCAGCGGCAAAGCGCCTGCCTGGCAAGCGCAAGGTCGTGAGTTCGGTTCCTGGTACCAGAGAAAAACCAAAAAAAAAAAAAAAAAAAAAACCAAAAAAAACTTCCTTTGAGAAGTGGGCCCACTGGCAGCCCACTTGGGCCCTGTCCTGTCTCTCAAGAGCTATCTTTCCTGGTGAAGTTTTCCTACTCTTAACCACTGTTGTTCCTTAAAATTCATTCTTCGATTTTGGGGAACATAAACTTGGTGTATCTGCCATCTAGCGGGTTGAGAATTGTATTTCTCTTATGTCACTTGAAGGTCCTGTATCATTTGGAGGTCCTACCAAGATAACTGGAGGAAGATAGAGTGCTTTTGTTTCATAGATTCTGGATTGTGGCTCGTTTACGTAATCAAGATTGTCATCTTTGTTTGTCAATTTCTTGTGCCTTAAATTTTTATGCCTTGTCATTTTTATTCATTGTTCTTGTTAAAAGGATGATAAATTTAAGTTGAAAACAAGGGAAGACTGTGATATTTCTTTGGTGGTACTTTTTACTTTTATAGACAGGATCTTTTATTCCTGCTTTGTATATGCTACATTTGGACTTACTGATTGCTGAATTTACTGATGCTCCTTGTTTGACCTGTTTTGATTTGATTAGACAACAGTGCTAGAAAAAATGTTAAAGTGTCTCCTAGTGGACTTTGATATTAACTAAAATGTGAATTTATAAAATGCTATAAAATATATCTTTTTATGAAATCTAGTTTATATTTAGAAAATATACATACCTATCAACAAATCATAGTACTCCACCTCCCAGTAAAAGATGTTCTCAAGACATAGAGGACAGGTTTCATGGGACAGTCTGGCCTGATCCCCCTCAACACTCTAGAGAAAACGTCAAGCCTGCTCTGCCTCAGTTTCCCTTCTGGTCTGATCTTCCCCTGGTGAGGAGGCGAGCTTAGCTCCTGAGAGTTCCCACTCTCAGCTTTCCAAGCTGAGCATGCCAACTCATGTGCAAGTTGTCTCAGTGGCCTGCCGTGAGCGAGAGAAAAGAAGACTTTCCTTTTCTGATCTCATTTCTGATCTTTTCCTGTCACTTTATCCTTTCCACTTTTGGAGACGCATTGCTGCTCAAGACTGGGGGTGGGGAACCCTGAACCGTCTCAACCTTTCCCTCCTATCCAACAGCTAAGTCGAGTCCATAAAAATGAGCATTTGCTGACACCGGAGACGGGGAAGCCATCCTAGAGGGGGGCACATACCCCGTCTCTGGGTCAGAAGAGACACTGGAATTTTGCTCATCTGAGAGAACACATACGAAAGCCCTGTCCTGACTTAGTGTCCTGGGCAGCAGTCTCTCTCGAGAGATTCTTCCCTGAGACCCTGTGGGAAGAACCTTCTTCTGGGTGAGACCAAAAGGAGCTATTTCCTAAGCATGCTATCTAAGAACCAAAACACATTTAGTTGAAGAGAGAATCCCCAGCCTCCGGGCTCTGTCTCCCCTCCTCGGTCTGGTTCTCATCATTTATGTGTGTAGGGGAGGGAACTACTTTTGCTAATAAATTGTGGTTACTGGACAGTGGGTATAAGTTTTAACATGTGAGTTTCATGTGTGTTACAGACACAGAGACAAAAATTGTACAGTAGAATTTGCGTAAGTCTTAGCTTTACTTTTCTGCCAAGGAAGGATTGCCTAGGTGATTGGGTAGACAGCATAAATGTCTTGGAGACTTTTCCGCCCTTGGGCCTAGGGCAGGACTTTTCTCAGCCATTACTTGCCTCTGTTTGTCTCTAAAGGTGATCTCTTTTGCAGGCCAGGAAGTGCTCCAACCACTTCCAAGTTGCCCTTTTAATATTGTACTTACTGTCTTTCAAAAAATTGAAAAGCAGTGGTTTAGGTCGCTTGATTATTGGTTTTGCTAGCCATGCTTCCTTCTTTAAACATGACTGTCAATTATCGCTTGTGCTTTTAAAAACACATGCTAGCTTTAAAAGTGTGGAAAGGTAGGGGCGTGAGTCAGTAAGGGAGGCCAGTCCACCCCGACCTGTCCTCCGGTCGCTGTCCAGATAGCGGCCACCGTCTCTGGAGCAGCTCACTCAGGGGACACCTTGAGAGAACACAGAAACCAAGCAGAGATTAAAAGGATTGGTTATTTTTTTCCTTTTGTGTTGCAGATGAGGCAAATGTCAAATTTTCTTACTCCTTTAAAATATACTCTGGGCGGG
>NW_004955579.1:338363-456562 GCF_000276665.1 Chinchilla lanigera
GAGGCAAAAATAGATGCACAGGAAAATGTTGATTATGATACCTTTTCACAACTAAAATTTTTTTTTTTTGTCTTTTTGAGACAGGGTCTCCTATGCAGTTCAGGCTGGCTGGCCTTGAGCTCACTTTGTAGTTCAGGCTGACCTTGAACTCGCAACGATCCTCCTGCCTCAGTCTCCCAAGCGCTGGGATTACAGGTGTGTGCCACCACGCCCAGCTTAAAATTGTTTATAAGAGAGGAAAAATGGTCAAAATTACTTCCTGTCCAGACTTTCTTTGCATGAAGAGATAATCCTGCCTTGTGTTCTAAATGTGAATGTGGGCCATAGGACAACCAGACCCCTGTGGCCCCTCAGGCACAGTCAGATGCACCTACTGTCACTTGCCCTTGGGGTCCTGAGGACGAGGTTTGCCGGGCAACTTTAGTCAGAGCCTCATCTACTATTACTGAGCTGGAGTCTCTCCACCTGCCCTTCAGATCTGAAGGCTGAGCCTTCGAAGGCAGCTGTAATTACAGCCTCTGCTGGGCTCTATCCTTCCTTAGCTGATTTTATTCAAGCTCCTCAAAGACACCACCCCTTACAGGAAGTACACAGAGAGCTTGAGAGTGCCCGTGCTCGTGTGTCCTTTTCTCTCAGCGAGCTCAAACAAGAGCTGAGAAAGACAACCCCGGCAAGTACGCTGAGGTCCTTAGGGGACTTACTCAGGCCTATAAGCTAGACTAAAAAGATAGAACATCACTCTTAAATCAAACATTGACTTCCAAGGAGAGACAAGCGGCATTATAAGCTGCTACTACATTTAGAGATAAATGTCGCATTGTTAACTTCAGAAGGCCAGAAGACAGACAGCCAGGGGAGTAGCTGGTTCCTCCAGGAGCCCAAGCAGTCCCTGCACAGGGTCCTACTGGCCTACCAGACCGGAGGCTGGACTGAGACACATCTTCAGATGTGTATTCTTAAAGATCTAAAAAGGATGAAAACTAAGTCCTTCAATTATTTTAAATTACCAGCTATTCATGGAGAAAACGATGACAACCCCTCTGCCTTCTCAGATCCTTTACAAGGGGCGTTGATGAGACACACGCCTGGCTTCTGATTCAGTAGGACAGATTATTCTTCAAGACAAGTTTACTACCCAGTCAGCCTCAGATATTAAAAAAAAAACTGTGAAAGCAGGCTTTTGCTCCAGATAGCTCACTTGATACTTTAGTGCAAATTGTCCCCTCAATTTTTATAATCAAGACCAAGAAAAAGCCAAGGGGAAAAAACAAAGAGACCAAGAGAATGTGGCTGCCTTTGTGGCCTTAAAAAAATGGACTCTAAGTCTGATTCCCAGGGCTCCAGGATGAGCTCCACCCCTACGCTCCCCTGCTACCACTGCAGAAATCCAGGACACCTTAAGAGGGATCGTGATAAAGACTGTCACAAGGAGAGGCCCCCTGGGCCATGCCCCCTAGAAGTCAGACTGACCCCTGAGGTTGAGGTCCCAGGGGTCAGATCTGTCTTACCAGTTGGTCCAGCAAGACTAAAGGGCCCCGGGGCACTGTCTGCCTTTTCCCTCTGGCTGGACTGTCATCTCCATGGGGAAGCCCTGGGTAACCATGGGTATGGAGGGAAAAGAAACCAGCCAACTTTTGGACACTGGTGCAGGTCTCTCTGTCCTTCTTTTCAACCCTGGCCTTCTATCCACTGTCACACCTGAGTGCAAGGAGTCACGGGGGAGGGGTAACCTGCTGTTTCTCATAGCCCTTAGGCTGTAACTGAGACGGCTTTCTCTTCATTTGTTCCTTTTTAATTGTGCCTGAAAGTCCAGTTCCCTTCATGAGGAGAGATATCTTGTTTTTTTTTAGTTTTAAAAATAAAAGGAGGAAAACATTAACAGACAGACAACATTTTACAAAATAGCAAAAAACAGTACAGACAATACGGAGTTACAAACAAAGTGGTAGGAAATTACCAATGCTTGTTGCATTACATATTGATATCTTCAAAGTGGTTTCTCATGAAAACAGATAGAGACATGCAATATTGATCAACCAAGGACTCAATGATAGTTTCTTTCAGCAAAGAAATATAAGACAGTAGAACAGCCATGTTAACTATCCTGTATATACATACATACAAAATTTCAAGAAGAGATATCTTATCTTGCTGAAATACCGTCATGTATATGCACCCAGGTCAGACACACTGCCTCCCCTCATGGAGACAAAAATAAACCCTAAAATATGGACAACTAAAGGTAAAGTAAGAAAAACAACAAGATCTGCCTGGTGCAAATACATCTCAAAGATCCTACTATTTTTCCTCACTGGAGACAATATCCTCTGAGGCTTGAAGTTACAGAGGGCTATTGCCTGTGATTGACAACTTAAGAGTGCAAGGTTTACTTACACATTTGAACAGCGCTTGCAACACTCCGACCTTGAGAGTTCAAAAATCCAATAGAGGATAGAGGTTAATACAGGACCTTAGATTAATAAATAGGACAATAGTACCAATTCATCTGGTGGTAGCTAACCCATGCTCAGATCCCAGAAGATTCTGGTTGGCTTTCAGTGCTATTTATTTATTTGTCTTTTTGAGATAGGATCTTGCTACGCAGTTCAGGCTGGCCTTGAGCTCACTTTGTAGGTGAGGCTGGTCTGGAACTCACAGAATCCTCCTGCCTCAGCCTTCTGAGTGCTGGGATTACAGGCGTGCGCCACCATGCCTGGCCTTCAGTGTGAGATTTAAAAGATGCTTTTTTCTTCTTCTTCTTCTTCTTCTTTTTTTTTTTTTAAGATGCCTTCTTTTGTATTCCTTTACATACAGATTCCCAGTTTTTTTTTTTTTGCCTTTAAAAATCCTCCTGACCAAGCCTATCTACTGACTTGGACTGTGCGTCCTCAAGAGCAGAGGAAGACAGTTCAGAGACAGACCTCATTTTTTTGGACAGGTGCTTTCCCAAGACTTGACATATTTTAAATTTCCCCAAGGTATAGTCCAGAATATGTAGGTGATGCACTGTTATGTGCCCACCCCCCGAAGAGCTCTCTCGCCAAGGCACCCGTGCTCTGCTACATTTCCTAGCAGACAGATATAATAAGGTCTTTAGATCTAAAGCACATTTTGACAGACTTGAGGTGAAATACTTGGGCCTTTTCCTATCTAAAGAAACTTAAAGACTGGGGAAAAGACAATTAAACCAGTGCTTTCCTTTCCAAACTCTAAAACAGCTGAGGAGATTCCTAAAAATTATAGGCTTTTCTTGCCTTCAGATAGCTGGGTATGGTGAGACTGCACAGCGCTCTGTCAGCTTATAAAAAACCCCAAAGGGCAAATTCCCATATTTTAACCTGGGAATCTGACTCCCAAACTGCATTCCAGAAGCTTAAACGAGTGCTTCTGAATGCTCCAGCGCTGAGCCTACCAACAGGACACTGTTTCCATCTATATGTTAATAAAAGGCGGGGCATGGCTTTGAGAATACTTATACAGGATCAAAGACCTGCTCAACAGCCTGGAGGGTGTCTGAGCCATAAATTAGACATTATAGCAAAGAAACAGCCTGAGTGCCTTAGACCGATGGCTGCTGTAGCTCTTCTAGGAGCTGACTTGGGCAAAGATCTAACTGCACGTGCCTCTCACAGTGTGGCAGGACTTCTCGCTTCCAAGGAGAGCTTATGGCTACCAGACAACTATCTTCTTAAATACCAGGTTGTACTTCTAGAAGGACCAGCCATTCAAATAAAGACGTGTTCCTCCTTAAACCCTGCCGCCTTTATGCAAAAAATGAGGCTAAAAGACATGACTGCACAAACAACAACAACAACAACAACAAAAAAGACATGACTGCAAACAAATAATTCTCCATGTCTATGCAGCAAAGACTTGTTAGATCCACCCCTTACTGACCCGGATCTGACCCTCTTCGGTGATGGCAGCTCCTTCATAGAGAATGAGACCAGCCAGGTGTGGTGGCACACGCCTAATCCCAGCACTCGGGAGGCTGAGGCAGGAGGATCGTTGCGAGTTCAAGACCAGCCTGGCCTACTAAGTGAGCTCAAGGCCAGCCTGAACTGCATAGGGTGGACATGTCTCAAAAAAAAAAAAAAAGAGAGAGACCAAAAAGGCAGGGGATGCAGTAGTGACTACATCAGATACTGGAAATTTCCTCACTTGCCCCTGACATGAGTGCCAGCTCAAAAGTCACAGCTCTGACAAAGGCTTTACAACTCTTTTTTTTTTGGTACCAGGAATTGAACTCAGGACCTTGCACTTGCCAGGCAGGCGCTTGTGCCGCTGAGCCACATCCCTGGCCCTTTACAACTCAATAAAGGAGAAAAAGTCAGTATTTATTCCAATGGTGATTATGTGTGAGGAACTTCAACTATAAGACAACTTAATAAAAAGGCCCCTTATGTTGAGAACAAAAAGATCACTCCTATTCTCACTGGCCTAACTCTACTAAATACTTAAACTAAACACCCCAAAGCAGTATATACACCCCATAATGTTATAGTCAAAGACTGGTTTACAACAGACTGGTTAAATCACCCTAAAATTAGATGGGAAACCCACAGTGCACTCATTGGCCCAGTGGAACCAATTTCTGACCGTGGCTATCCCTGGATAGTTAGAGAGATGCACCCGGAGACTTGCGGGAGTACAAGGCAGGAATGTTAACAGTACTGACGAACGTACAAACTTACCCTGTCTACGGCACTGATGATCTAAAAGTGTTTCACCTGTATGATCATTTGGCTTCTATCTTTGTCCCTTCCTTAAGATCAGAAGATGTCATACAACATGCGAAAGCCTTAATTAACTACACTCAACAGGCCTTAAACAACACCTCAAGCGGTCCCTCTCTTCTAAATAAAAAAATAAAATTAATGAGACAAGCCATCCCCCAAAATCAGACGGCATTAGACATCCTAACAGCAGCATGAGGGGTACCTGTGCAATTGGTTTTTTTTCCGGTACTGGGAATCGAACTCACGACCTTGCGCTTGTCAGGCAGGCACTGTGCCGCTGAGCTAAATCCCCAGCCCCTTACCTGTGCAATTGTAAAAGCTAAATGTTGTGTGTACATTCCTGATCCTTCTGCTAATATATCAATGGCTGTTCAAGAGTAAAGATCATCAAATGACAGGTTAATACCGTGCCAGATTCCAAAGTTCCCTGGACCTTCTCCTTACTCTTTTTCTTTTTCTTCTTCTTTTTTTACTTGAGACAGGGTCTTGCAGTATAGCAGAGACTGGCCTTGAACTCACTTATGTAACCCAGGTTGGTCTTGAACTTGCTACCTTGGTTTCCCGAGTGCTGGGATTACAGGCATGCACCACCATGCCCAGTACCTTACCCTCTTTGTGGGAGGATATTACTGGGTTTTCCTGGTGAAAACCTTTGTTGGCTGTATTCGTGATAGTCTTGTTGATCTTATCATTTAACCCATGCATACTTAACTGTTTCTTTGGCTTTGTCTCCTCCAGGCTTAGAACTATATGCCCACCCAATAAAAACACACCCGGCATCATTGAAGGCCTTTAGATAGCCCCTCTGTGGAGTATCTCTGACTGCTGATCACAACTATGACCCCTTTCAGACAGAAGTAGCCAGAAGGGTCATTGCCCCTTGCTCCTTGCAGCAGTACCTCTTCAGAGGGGAGACCATCAGAGACAGCTAAATTAGGTAGAAATATAGGGAGTCAGACTGGACTAGGTCCTCAAAGGAGTCAGTGAAGAACATGAGAACACATTACACCTGTGGCTGGAGATGCATCCATTGAAGGCCAGGTCTCAAGATAAATATGGAATGACCAGGCCCACATGCATCTCCAAGGGATGAGCAATGTACTGTAATTGGTATCACCTGGTCCAATAAAGTCTAGATAGACATCAGTCACGCAGGTGGGTGACCAGGACCTCCTGATCCGTCTCTTCCTGCAATGGTCCTTCTTCTTTTCATGTACACTTGCTACATGACCTGCCTTCCCATTGGATCAGCATTACCTAAGCAGCTATACTTGTAATCTTACTGGTTGATCATAGCAATGTCTCACGTGGTACCCATCATGTGGTTTTGTACCCACCTTATAAATTTTGCTCCATAAAACTTTCTTTGAGAAGTGGACTCACTGGCAACCTACTCAGTTCCCTTTCTGTCTTTCAAGAGCCATCTCTCCCAGGGGAGTTTTCATACTTTTAACCTCTGTTTTTCCTTAAAATTCATTCTTTGGCTTTAGAGAACAGAAACTCGGTGTCTCTGACATTGAGCAGGTTGAGTTAGAGTGTTTCCCTTATATCACTTAGAGGTCTACAGTACCGTGATGCTACCGGACAGTGTGGTTCAGGACCCTTTGGAACTGGCTTGCGGGAAGAGTTTGGAAAGGTTTGGAGAGGCTGGCGGGAGGCGCAGCCATAGATAAGGTGTGAGTGAAGCTGGGTGGGAGATTGTGGTTGGAGCTCAGGAGACCAGAATGCTGACAGTCGTGTAGCCATTAAAGACCAGGATCAAGAGGTGTCTGTTGGTAAGAAGGATTCTGTTTGCAGTTGGAGTCCAGTGTATGCGTGCCTGTGCAGTTTGTCTGTATTTTGCTCATGTCATGAGACACTGTGGGAGACTAAGATTAAGGGCAGCAGACTAATTAATCTGGCAAGAGAAATTTCAAGGAAATTTAACATTGAGGTGCTGGCATGGCTACTACTGGGGGCTTTTCGTCAGATCTATGTTGAGGATCAAGAACAAAGGGCCCAGTAGAATGACTTAAACTTTTGAGTTCGGTCAGAAAGGAAACTCTTGTAAAGTTTTGTCCTGCTAAGTTGGAGCAGAGGAGAACTGGGTTGCTGAAACAATTTGCATTAAAAAGCTAAGGAATAGGACAACAGAAAAGACAGCCTGAGAGCATCACTAGATGTCCAGCAATCACTCCATCCTTCACAGCCTCAAAATTGCAAAGATGAGAGACTTTGCTCTGAGAAGAGAGTCCCAGTGGACCATGATCCAGAATGGAAGAAGCCTTGGGAATGTATTCTTCTGGATTGGGTTCATAGTGCTCAACAATTCAGACACTCAGCCTATGTAGCCAAGAGAGAAAGAAGTTTGGCCTAGTGCTCCAGACTTTAGTGTTATCCACTTGGTGCTGGTTTTAGGTGCATGAACAGTGCAAGAGTTGTAGGGTCAGGAAGCCTTCCACCCAGATTTCAGAAGAAGGCGGTGTGCCCCTGAGAGGTCAGTGCATGAAGCTGTGTGAAGCTGAAGGTGCAGTGGACACCCCAGGAAACTGGACAAGCCAGGAACGTGGAGTGTCTGAGGAAAGCTGTAAGGAGTAAGCAGAGCTGACTCAAGAGAGGCCATGAGTTCTACAACCACTGGCTGTGCCCTAGGGGATGGGCCCCTTAAGCCATGTGAAGTTCACATCTTGCCACAGATTGCCTTGGATGTTGAACATGGAACTACAGGATTGAATATCTGCCCTGCTGGATTTTGGGTCCATGCCTTTCTATCATGGAGCACTTTCTAGCATCCTATTTTTACCTTTTGGAACAGGAATGTTTACTTTGTACTATTTTATGTTGGAAGTGTTTAACTTTCTTTTCTACAAGTGTTATCCATAGCTAAATTAGGTGGAAATATTCTAGAGAGTCAGACAGGGCTAGGCCTCGAAGGAGCCAATACAGAAGACTGGATACACTGCAACTGTGGGGGAGGCAGACCTCTGCTGAGGGCCAGACCTCAAGACAAAAGATGTAACAAATGCATCCACCAACTTCCCCTCTAGAGCTAGGCAACAGTGGTTGATAGTAGCAATCCTCACCTTGAAAAAGCCAGGAAGAGCCACTGACCCAGCCCCTGTAGGAAAAGCCCCTGTTCTGCTTCATGCCCGCTTGCTATGTGACTTGCTTTTCCATGTGATCCCCATTTAATCACTATTTCCTGAGCAGTTATTGCTCGTAATCTGATCGGCTGACCATAGGTTTGTCCTATCTCATGCCCACCTCATGATTTCTCATTTTTCCACACCTCGGATCTGCCTCACCTCATGGTTTTGCTCTATAAAAGTCCCTAGAAAAGGCAGGGCTCCCGGCAACCCACTTGGGACCCCTTCTGTCTCTCTTGGGCAGAAGCTTTCTTTCCCTATAAATACATTGTGCTCTTAAGCTACATTGTTCCTGGAATACATTCTCTAATTTTAGAGAACAAGAACTCATACTGGACATCTAGCTGGGTGGGATTTTCATTTCCCTTTATCACAAGGTCTCACAGCTAAGAGTTTGCCTTAAATCTCACAAGGAGACTTGAACTTTTCAGCAGTGATGAAACAGTGTTATGTCTAGGGGTGGCAGGCTTGCCGCACCATGCCACACCATGTCACACCATGTCATACCATGCTACACCGTGCCACACCATGCCACACCGTGCCACACCATGCCACACCATGCCATACTATGCTACACAGTGCCACACCATGCTACACCCTGTCACACCACACCATGCCACATCATACCACACCGTGTTACTGCTCTGCTGAAAACACAACTCCCCTGGATCTTAAACTCAGCACCAGTGAAGAACTAAAACAAGGGCAAAGTTTAGTATAACAAAAGATGACTTATTTGGAATGAAAATGTGGAAAAGAAAGAGGATAGACAGCTCCCATGAGGCAGCAGGGGCTTCAGAGCTGAAACCCACATGCTCTATTCTTGCCTCTTTTTACTGAGGACTGGCGTCTTCCCAGCCCCCAGGAGGTACTTGTGCATGTCTGATCTGTCCTGACATAGGCATCTCTGGTTATGGTTTTTTTTAGCCGTTTGAGTTTGTTGAGTCCCTTTGTAATGAACAAGTGAAGGAGAAGGGCCAACTAGGAAGACAGCTTGCTTAACAATTAAGTGAAGGGCACATGAGTTTTTGTGTGTATCTGGTGTAATACTGCACTGATATTAAAGTGAGAACACATATACCTGTGTATATGTGTGGGTGCATGTGAGCATGTGTGTGTGTGTGTGTGTGTCTTGCATATTAAATAAGAGTCCATAAGTGGCTGTCTCTTACTGCCCTTGCATTTTGTCAGGTGGATGAGGGGAGCTGGCTTTCCTGGTAATTGTGTTGCCTGGTTCTCTCCCAAGTCTAGCTAGCTTTTCCCTCCTTTGTCTTTCTAATCACCCTAACTGCAGAGTCTACCTGTGAGGGCAGAAACTGCTTTTAATAAGTTTCCCTATTGATCTTAATAAAGCTCAGTGAGGCCTTTATCCTACCTTTCCTACCCATGGGGCCACTGTCCCTGCATTAGTATTACAGACAGCTAAGTTAGGTAGAAATATTAGAGGCAGTCAGGGTTAGGCCCTCGCGGGAGTCAGTGCAGAGGACGAGAACACATCACAACTGTGGCTGCAAGTACATTTATCAAAGGCCAGGCCTCAGATTCAGACAGAATGACCAAGTGTGCAGCCTCCCCAAGGGTTAGCAATAAATTGAAGATTATATTATAATTGGTATCACCTGGTTTAATGAAGTCTAGATAGACTTCAGTACTCTGGTGGGTGACCGGGACCTCCTGATCCGTCTCTTCCTACAAAGGTCCTTGCTCTTTCCATGTACACTTGCTACATGAACCGCTTCCCCAGTGGATCAGCATTACCTAAGCAGCTATAGTTGTAACCTTGTTGGTTGATCGTAGTTTTGACCCACCTCATACTCACCTTGTGATTTTGCTCTATAAAACTTTCTCTGTGAAGTGGGGTCTGTGGCAACCCAATTTTGGTTCCCCCCCTCTCTTAGGGGCTATCTCTCTCTCAATACATTTTTCCTATTCTTATCCTCCATTGCTCCTCAGAATTCCTTCTTTGATTTTGGAGAACACAGACTCGGCATATCTGTCATCTAGCATGCTGGGAGTTATACTGTTTTCTCTATATCATTAGAACGTTGACAACTCCTAGAGATGGACTAAATGCATTTTGCATAAGAGGAAGTGCATGAGTCTTTTGGGGGCTTGGGGTGGAACGTTATACCTTGTAGCTGGGATGGAAAAAAGGAAAAGTGGAAGGAAGTCTTGCTGCTTCCTGCCTGCCCTGCTATGAGCTGATTTTCCTCTGCCAGGCCCCTCTGCCATGCTGCCGTATTTTAGAGTCAGCTGACTATGGACTGAAACCTCTATAAACTGTGAGCTAAAATAAACTTCTTCTCTTTTAACTTGGGGGCATTTTTGTCCCAGTGATAAAAAAAAAATTAAGACAGACACTGAAGAAGTGAATGGACATGTTGGTCTTTTTTTCATGATTCTGCGGGTGCGATATCCAGTCTTTCACCATGAAATATGATTTTAGCTGTGGGGTTTTCAGGGAGCTCTTTTATCAGATGGGAAAAGTTCCCTACTACTAGTAGTTCTTTGAGTGTTTTGACCATGAGACGATATTGGGATTTTTTTTTTTTGTACTGGGAGTTGAACTCAGGACCTTGTGCTTGCCAGGCAGGCACTGTGCCACTGAGGTATGTCCCCAGCCTGATATTGGGATTTTTTGTTGTTGTTGTTTGTTTTTTTCTGGTACCGGGAATCGAACTCATGACCTTACGCTTGCCAGGCAGGTGATGTGCCACTGAGCTAAATCCCCAGCCCCTGATATTGGGATTTTTTAAAATTATTTTTTCTGCATTTATTGAGATGATCATGTGATTTTTTTACTTTATTCTACTGATATGATGTATTACCTTAATTGATTTTCACATACTCAACTAATCTTGTGTTCACAGTGGTATAAATCCCACTGGGTCATGGTATAGCATTGTTTTTATTTGTTGCTGGCTTCTAGCTGCTAGTATGTTGTTGAGATGTTTACATCTGTGTCCCTAAGAGATATCAGTCTGTACCTTTTTTTTCTTGTGTCTTTGCGTAGTTTTGGTATTTAGCACTTCTGGTCTTAAGAAAGATTGCATATTCTTAAAAATCACACTCAATCTATCACTTACGGAAGTACTTTGAACCATGCTAAAATTTGCCGGTCTCACAGGTGCCGGCATCTCTAGTCATGAGGACCAGGGCAGCAGATAACTGGGAACTCCGCTGCATGGTGAAACAGTGATCGGTGGCCGGCAGTTGTGACTTCCCTCAGAGCAGACACGAGGCGCTGTCCCCCCACTGGTGCTGAAGCCCACGTGTTGCTCGTTTCCTTCCCGTTTGGGCCAGGCCCACACGGATGTGTTTTCAGACACCGTCACATCTCTCTTCGGGAGATGCTGAGTGCCCCAGGGACAAACTGGGGTGGAAACCTCCGAGTTAGTGATGATGAGGGAAAGAAGCAAGGGGCCGAGAGGCAAATGGAGGTGGGCACAGGCAGACGGGAGCTGCTCCTGCCAGGCCGGCCCATCCTGTCCCCGGGCTTCTGTCTCCTTATTCCATCAGTGCCATCTACAGACAGAGACAGGGAGTGGGAGGCACAGGACAGACTCCATCTGCAAGGCTGGTCCCGCAGAAAGCAGTAAAATAGGGAGGACCGGCAGATACACGCGGAGTCTGGAGCCTGCGCCTCCCTTGGGAAGGGATAGAGTGGGAGGTGGCCAGTGAGTAAGCAGCTGTGTTTTCAGCAGCGCTTCTTCACAGAGGGCTAAAAGTCCCCCGGCCCCATCTCTGCTCACCCTCACTGGCCGGGTTCTCATTTTCACCCATATCTCTGTGACCACTGAGCTGGGCCAGGGCTTCTGAGTGGGTGGGGAGCTGGACACAGACACTCCAACCTTCTCTGAGTCTGTTCCTGGCTTGGAGAGCTGGATAAACCAGTGCTGATGAATGAATTTATAATACAAAGCCTCTGGCTCTGCAAGCCGATGCAGTCCTGGGAAATCATTCCGTGTGAAGTTTTGATCAAAGCCACCCCAGATCCTCCCGGAGCAGGAAGGGGCAGAAAGTAACAAAGGCAGGAGAGCTGAGGGAGGGAAGGGGCTGCAGTCTGCATCTCCAGGACATGAACCCACACCTGCTATGTGCCAGACTGCAGGACACCGAGGAGAACCAGAGCCTGCCCCTGCCCTAAAACTGCTCAGGGCTGTGTGGAGGACAGTGCAGCCCACTGAGTCCCACAAAGCTCCTGAGTGGGGCAGGCTGGAGGCCAGGTGGCACACTTGGCCATCCTCAGGACCGGGGAGGACACTGAGGTCTCCGGCACAGCCATCGGAGGATGCAGGAGTCTTCAAGTTCCCCGAGTTCTGACCCGAGTGTGGAGCGTGCTCATCTGACCTTACTCTTTAAGGGCCTCACTCTGCCACCCAAATCCACCCTCAAGGGGCCTGGCCATCACATCCGTGTGGTTGTGGGGCAGGAGATTAGGTTGTAGCAGACTGGCTGGGCAAGTGGGCATGACCTGTTAATTACAGAGTCCCAGGACACCTGCAGAGAAGAGTTCCCAAAGCCCTGCATGGGAGACCCGTCAGGAGTGCTGCCTGTAACTCTTCTCTCAAGAGCTCGAGGAAGTCTCCGCAGGCCGGCCTAGACCTGATGTCAGCCTGAGGAGTGGGAGATGCAGAAGGACAGCGGGTGCTGGGCTCAGTGCTGCTGTGCTCTCTTTCTTAGTAGCCTGCTCTGATGCTGTCGAGTATTTTTTCCTACTTTTGCTTGGGCCAAATTCACTCTGCACAGCCTGTTTATTTCCTCCTTTAATGCATGTAAAACTTTGCTATCTTTTGTGCTTGTTTTATTCAATTCTTTGCTCAAGACAAGAAGAACCTAGAAACCACCTCTGTAAGGAGACCCCCAGAACCCCAGAATCTGGCAGGAGTCCTAGGGCCTTGGTACCCGAGGACCTGCATGGGGTTCCCCCTTTCTGTCCTCACTGGCCCTCTGCCCTTCCTGTCTGCTCATCTGCTGTGGAGCAGAGGGGGAAGTGACGCCTGTTCCACACTCCTCCGTGGAGCCCGAGTCCCTGTTGGGGACCCTCCCTGTGGGCTCCTCCTCCTTGGGGTCCTGGCTCTGGGAGATCTTCTAGGCCCAGCCTGTCCAGGGACAGCAGCTGTCACTGTGGTCCCTACCAGGCTGTCTGCAGGGTAGATGGGCTTGTCGTGGGCCCCAGGCTGAATGGTACGGACATGGCCGGTGTGTCCACACCGTCCTGTGGCCAGGCTGGACTCCAGCCCCAGGGAGCACCCATGCCCCTGTTAGGCAGGAAGACTAAAGATGAAAGTGGCCCAGGGCGCTGGGCAGGAAGTGGGTGGAGCCTGAGCCCAGTTCCAGCGGAAGCGGGCAGGGACACGCCCTTTGGGGAAGTCAGCCCAGGACAGGCTCAGGGCAGGCTGGCTGCATGGCTGCTGTGCCTTTCACGTGGCTGGTTTCCGGGTGTGACACGGTGGGAGTGAGGCGAAAAAGAATTCCAGTTATCCTGTGGCTACATTTGTTCAGAAGCCAATTTGGTGCAGGTAGGGTTGGCGGCGGAAGCGTCTCTGGCGGGAGAAGCTATCACCATCCGTGTTATAAATAAATCTTATCACTGTCTTGAAATGGCAGGGACTATACCAAGCGCCTGCACTTGGTCCAAGACGACTTCTCTTTTGGACTCACTGGGGCTTGAACCCAGGCCCTGACACACGCTGGGCAGTTGCCCTAGCCCAGAGCAGCCTCCAGCCTGAGCAGGTGGTTTCGGATTAGCGCCGGGCAGCTGCAAACTGTGCAGTTGGAGGGGCTGCCCCACAGGAGCCACCCCGGGCCCTGGCGGGGCACCTGCCTGCCTGCCTCGTGTGAGGACCTGCTGTTTTGAAAGCTCCAGGGTTCTTCAGATCTCGTGACCGCTTAGTACTGGAAGCTGACGGAAGAGCTGGGGCAGCACGAGGGCTCCGTTTGCAATTTCAGGGCGTGCCCCACCTGGGTGTCCCCTCCACCCGGTGACCCAGGCGAGGCCTGCTCTGGGGCTTTGCGCCTCCAGCAGTGCTGCGAGAATGAGGGGAGGTGTGTGACCCGCTTGGAGGCGCAGGTCGGGGGCCAGGAAGGGGACTGGCTCCCCTCATGCCGGGACGGGGCGGCCGTGCCCGTGGCCACACTGTTCCAGTCAGAGCTCCTGGGTGCGCAGTGACCGCTGGGATTCTGGGGAGGAGCCAGGTGTAGGGTCGGGGGTCCCTAGACAGGGAAACATAGAACAGGGGCCTCCTAGGTCTCTAAGGGGCCTCCTAGGTCTCTAAGGGGCCTCCTAGGTCTCCTGATGAAGGAGTTAAAAACAAAGGTTACTAGAGAAACTCCCCAGGGAAACAGGTCAAGGATGGGGTAGAAAAAGAGAGAACCAGACAAAGAAAGGTGGGCTGGGGATTTAGCTCAGCGGCACAGCGCCTGCCTGGCAAGCGCAAGGTCGTGAGTTGGGTTCTTGGAACCGAGAAAAAAAAAAAAACAAAAAAAAACCAAACAGATAAAGAAAGGCACCACACAGCCTTGGGACTTGGATCCAGAGACCAGAAAAAGAGCTGAGAGGCAGGGCGCAGAGAGCCAAGCCACCCTCATCACCAATAAAAATAGGAGAACAAAGTGTGTGGGAGGGACTAACTTTAAGGCAGTGTGTACTCACACCTGTGTGCTAACGTGTATGTGTGTGTGTATTCACTCTGGAGTCACCGTAGTCTTCACTCTAGGGTCATTATAGGGTACAACAGATACCCACACGGCCTCTTCCTAACTCTAAGCTGACCAGGAATAAGGCACCCGCTTGCCAGCTAGCTGCCCACGCCAAAGACAAGGCCGTACAAGCAAGGTCAAGGACAAGTAAACAGACAGCAGCTGCGTGTGGCCCCGTGGAAGAAATGACGTTAGGCAGAGATGCCCCAAAGCCCATCCAGTTATGGCAAGTTCTGGGAGTGCGTGGGGGAGCACCACTCACCCGCCCTATAAAAGCACGTGGAACAAAGGGCCCATGGTCCTTGTAGTGGCTCATGCACTCTTTTTTTTTGGTGGGGGGACTAGGAATCGAACGCAGGACCTTGCACTTGGCAGGCAGGCGCAGTGCCGCTGAGCTATCTCCCCGGTCCCCTTGTAATGGTTGATGGACTGTATCAACCTGAGGAGTTTAGAAGCTTGACTAAACCAGCTGAGAAATTCTATACTCTAGCACAGCTCATTACCTAGATGTTATACGGGGAAATGAGGAAGGATGGACCGGCTTCTGCTCCTCGGAGGAGTTCCTGTGTTCGCCTTCAGCTTGGATGTTGTCTCCTGGTTTCCAGAGCAGACTCTTCGGCTTCCTCCACGGATCCTTTAGCCGTCCATTGTGCTCTTGAGCTTTCTGGCATAGGCCTTGGACTGAAACCTGGGACTTGGATCCAGAGACCAGAAAAAGAGCTGAGAGGCAGGGCGCAGAGAGCCAAGCCACCTGGGTCTCCAGTGTGCAGATAGACTTTTCGGAGTCCCCTACCCCGAGTGTCTTAGCAGGGTGGCTCCCTATCTTTTCCTTTCCTCCCCTTCCTTTTCCTCTTTACAGTAAAGTGTCTTCCTTTTGTTAAACTTTGTCCTTCTAATTTATTGGGGCTGAGTTTATGATCCTGGTGGGCTGCTTGGTGAGCGGAGTAGCATTGCTTGTCCCCCAGAGTCGACATCTCTGCTTCCCTGACCAGGAGCCAGATGTGACACAGGGGAGGAGCCCCTGTAGGGCTCAGTTGCCCGGAGCTGGATGAGCAGGACACGTGAGTCAGTCTCCGTGCTGTGCTCCCCGTCCTCAGGAGGAGCTGTGAATGCACTCGCCTCCTCTCCCACGCCCTGCCGGGCCTGCTTCTGCAAGGGCTCAGGGCACGCAGAGTTGGCATGGAACCCTAGGGCTCATGGTGAATAGAGCTGGGAAGAACCCCAGACTCAGAGTGGGCACAGCTGGCAAGGCCCTCTGGGGACTCCTGGTGGATAAGGTTGGCACAGACTCCGTGAGTTCATTGTGGATAGAGCTGGAGAGACCCCCAGGACTCACGGTGGGCAGAATTGGCAATGGCACCCAAGTGACACTGTAGAATTACTGGGGACTACAATGGCTCATGGTCGACAGAGAATGCAGGAATTCCAGGAGACAACATCCAAGCTGAAGACTAACACAGGAGCTCCTCCGAGGAGCAGAAGCCGGTCCACCCTTCCTCATTTCCCCTTATACCATCCAGGTGCAGTTTGGGCAGAGCTGGCAGGATGCTCCGGGTGTAGGGTAAGCAGAGTTCTCATGGGTGCCCAGGGTTCACTGCTAGAATTGGTGGGAGCCAGGGCTCATGGTGGGCAGAGTTAGCAGGAACCTGTAGGGCTCTTGTTGGAAGGAACCGAAGGGCTCCCATGGGCTTACCCTGGGGGCAGTTGCAGGGGATCCCAAAAGTTCAGAGGAGGCAGAATTTGCAGGAGCCCAAGCCCTCATGGTGGATAGATTTTGTTCCACCCATCAAGGCTCATGGTGAACAGTCAGCATGGACTCATAGAGCTGGCAGGGACCTAAGGGCTCACGGTAGGTTGAGTAGGCGTGGACCTCCAGAGCTTTTGAGGTGCACATTTGGCAGAGACTTCCTGCAGCCTTATGGGCACAGGTGGCAGGGACCTTTGTTATAGTTTGGAGGTTGTTTTTTTTTGGTTTTGGTTTTTTCTGGTACCGGGAATCAAACTCACAACCTCATGCTTGCCAGGCAGGCGCTGTGCCATTGAGCTAAATCCCCAGCACCATAAGTCTCATTTTTTTTTTTTTGGCTTTTATTTTAGTTTTTTTTTTTTTTTAGTTTTGAGTTTTGAGTTTTGCAAGGGGAACAATACAGGACACATAATTAATAGAATTATTTTTTAATAGTCACCCAAAGAGTCATATACAAAGACAGTGCAGGAAATATGTCCACATACTAAAGACCCAAGAATCCCGCTGAGGGCCTGGATCCCTGGCAATTTCCTGCATGAGTCCAGCTGAAGACCTAGAGCCCATAACAGTGCCCTCCATGAGTTCAACTGGAGGCCAAGAGCCCACAACATCTTATGTAGGCCTGTTTCATGGCTCTGCGCTGGGAAGGCTCCAAGATCAGTGGTGGAAGCTAGAAAGTCTGTGCCAGCGGGATGAAGTATCTGTGCTAGCAGGCTGAGGGATCTACACTGGAGCCAGGAAACAACTCTCAAAGGAAGAACCAGAGCTCCCCCATAATGTACCACAGCCATCCTCAGCAACAGCGAGGTCCCAGGCTCCTATCAGGGAAGCCAACACAACAAGCTTCTCCAGGAAGCTGAGAAGGGCACCATCTTCCCCTCTGGAGCCAGGAAGCAATGCTCAAAGTGAGGACCAGAGCTCTTCCAAAGTGAACTGCAGCCATGCCCAGAGACAACAAGGTCCCGAGCTGCTTTGACGATAAGAACAGCGAAGTTCATCAGGAAAGCCAGAATGACAAGGTCCTCCAAGAGAACTAACAGCTTCCTACAGCTTCCCAACAGCTTCCCAACAGCTTCTCTCTGCTCCCAACAGCCTCAGCTTCTTCCTCTCCAATTCTGCCTCTTGTGCTGCCAGCAACAGCCCTCAGGTGGGCCTCTTGCACCCAGCACCAGGCTGGTTCAGTTCAGCTGGGCGTTACAAGTTGACCACCACAACCCCTGATGGCTCATGGTGGGTGGGTTGGGAGCTCCCACCAGAGCTCATGGTAGACAGAGTTGTCATGGAGCCCCAGGTCTTATGGGAGGCAGAGAGACATGGACCTTTACAGCTCATGGTTGGTGGAGTTGTCAGGGACCCTGAGGATAATGGTGGGCAGAGCTGGGAGAGTTTCCCAGGGCTCATGTTAGGCAGAGTTGGTGGGGACCCCAGGAATCATGGTGAGCAGGGTTGGCAGGAACCCATAAGGGTCATGGTGGGTAGCACTGCCAGGACCTTCATAGCTCATGGTTATGTTAGCACAGACCTCTGAGGGCCCATGTTGGGTAGAGTTGGCAGGGTCCTCACCAACTCTCATTTTGGGCAGAATTGGCAGGACCTCTGGTACTCCTGGTGAGCTGAGTTGGTATTGACTACCCCCCCAGAGATTGTGGTAGAGTTGGTGGTGAACCACAGGGCTCAACAGTGGTTTTTTTTTTTGTTGTTCTTTTTTCTTTTTTCGGTATTGGGAATCGAACTCAGGACCTTGCACATGCCAGGCAGGTGCTATTCCACTAAGCTGTATTCCCAGCCCCAGGGCTCAATAGTTTTTGAGTTGGCATGGACCCACCTTCACAGGGGTAGAGTTGGTCAGGACCCACAAGGCTTATGGTAGGCAGAGTTTCAGGGACCTTAAGAGCTCATGGTAGGTAGAGTTGACATGGATCATCAGTGCTGATAATGGACACAATTGGCAGGGACCTCCCAAAATTCACGATGGGCATAGTTGACACCTAGACTTATGGTGGGTAGAATTGGGAGCACCCACAAGGGTTCATGGTGGACAGAATTGGCATGGATCCCCAGGGCTATGGTGGGTAGAGAAACATGACCCCCATAGCTTATGGGGGGTAGAGTTGGCAGGGACCCTTGAAACTCATGCTGGGCAGGGATGACAGAATTCCCAGAACTTGTCATGGCTAGAGTTGGCAAAGACCCTTTGGGCTCCTGGTGGAGAGATGATAGAGATTCACAAGGCTCAGGGAAGGCAGAGTTGGTGGGGACTCCCAGGGATTATGGTTGTTAAAATTGGCAGAGACCTTGGAGCTCATGATGGGCAAAGTTGGCAGGGGTCCACAGGGCTCATGGTGGGCAGCATTGGTAGGGACCCCCCAGGGCTAATGGCTGGTAGAGTTTGCAGCCAGGGACCTACAGAGCTCATGGTAGACAGTGTTGGTAGGGACTCCTAAAGCTCATGGTGGGCACAATTATCTGGAACCTTCAAGGTCCCATGCTGGGTAAAGTTGGAGGGAATCCCCAGTGTTCAAGATGGGCAGAGTGGCAAGGACTCCCATGGTTCATTTTGGGCAGAATTGGCAAGGGCCCCCAGGGCTTATGGTGTGCATATCTGGCAGGGACGTACAGGTCTCATGGTGGATATTTTTGAGATCTAATTGCCTCAGATCTTTCCATCTCTGAGCTGGGGATTTAGCTCAGTGGCAAAGTGCCTGCCTGGCAAGTGCAAGGTTGTGAATTCCATTCCTGGTACCGGAAGGAAAACAAACAACAACAACAACAAAAAATCTTTCCATCTCAGGACTCATCATGGGTACAGTTGGCAGAGATCCCATGGGCTTATGATGTACCAGACTGGCAGGTGTACCAAACTGGTGGGTAAACTTGGCAGTGCCTGACAGGGTTCATGGTGGACAGAGATAGTATGGACTTTCATAACTCATGGTGGGTAGAGTTAACAGGGATACCCGGGCTCATGGTTGGCAGAGTTGATATGGACCCCCAAGAATCATAGTGGTCACAGTTGGCAGGATCCACAGGGATCATGGAGGGCCCCAGTTCATGGTGGGGTAGAGTTTGCAGTGCCTTTCATGGTGCATGTTGGACAGAATTGGCATGTACACCCCAGGGCTGATGGTGGGCAGAGTTGGCATGGACCATAGGGCTAAAAGTGGGCAGGGTTGATGGGACCGCCCCAGGATCATGGTTGATAGAGTTGGTGAGGACTCTCAGGGCCTATGATGGGAAGAGCTGTCAGGGACCTATACGGCTCATGTTGGGCAGCATTGGCTGGGACACTTATGCTCATGCTGGGCAGAGTTGTCATGGGTCCCCAGGGCTCATTATGGTAGAGTTGGCTTGGATACCAAGGACTCATAGTGGGTACAGTTAGAGACCCCCAGGGTTCATGATGAGCAGAATAATTTGGGACCCTCAGGTATCATTATGGGGTGAGTTGGCAAAGACAAACACAACTCATGTTGGATAGAGTTGCTGGAGATGCCACGGCTAATTTTGATCAGATTTGGCAGGGCCCACAAAGCTTAAGATGGACTGAGTTGGCAAGTACTCCCAGACTCATTGTAGGTAGCATTGGCTGGAAGACCTACCCTCTGGGTTCATGGTGGGCAGATTGGTGAGGACCTCTAAAGTTTATGGTGAGCTGAGTTGGCTAGACCCTTGATGCTCATGGTGAGCAGAATTGGCAGGGATCTCGGGGCTCAGGGTGTGCAAAGATGGTGGGCACCCCCAGAGCTCATGGTGGACAGAAGTGAGAAGGGCCTATAAGGATCACACTTGGCACCATTGACAGGGACCCCCAAAACTCATGGTGAGCAGAGTTGACATGGAGCCCCAGGGCTCATTGTGGTAGAGTTGGCAGAGACCCCCAGAGGTCATGATGGAAACAACTGGCAGGGATCATTGAAGGCTCATGATCAGAAGAGTTGGCATGGACCCCAAGGTCTCACTGTGGGTAGAGTTGGAGGAGTCTCCCCGGATTCATGGTGGCACAGCTGCCTTGGATATCCAGATGTCTTAGTTGACAGGGTTTGTGGGGTCATAAGAGCTAATTTTTGGCAGAGTTGTCAGGATCCCCAGGGCTCTTGGTGGTACAGAGTTGGTGGGGTCCCCTAGGGTTCATGGTGGGCAGAGATGGTGGGGATCCCTAGGGCTCATGGTGGACAGAGTCCCAGAACCCTGGCATGGGCTGCAGGATTCATGGTGTGCCAAGTTGGCATGGACCCCAGGGCTCATGGTAGGTAGAGATGGTGGGGACCCCCAGGGCTCAATAGTTCCTGAGATGACAGGCCTCACAAGTCAAATGGTGGGTAGGGTTGTCATGGATATCCAGGGCTCATGGTGGGCAGAGTTGACAATGACTGACCACAGGTCATAGTGGGTAGAGTTGGCATGGACCCTAAGAGCTTGTGGGCAGAATTGGAGGAAACTACAAGTGTTCATGTGGGCAGAGTTGGCAGGGCCCCTAAGGATCATGGTGTGCTGAATTGGCCTGCAGCCCCAGGGCTCATGGTGGGCTGAGTTGGTTGACAGGGCCCCAGGCTCACATTGGGTGGGGACTGTAGGGTCCGTGGTGAGCCATGTTGGTGGGGAACCCCCTGCTCACGGTAATTAGAGTTGGCAAGGACCTCCTGGGCTTAATAGTGTCTGAGAAAGCATGAGCTCCCAGGTCTCATGATGTGTAGAATTTAATAGTTTCTCAGAAAGCATGGACTCCCAGGGTTCATGGAGGGAAGATTTGGGAGGGACCCTAAGGGCTCGTGGTGGGTAAAGTTGGCAGGGACTCCCTAAGCCTCATGGTAGATGTACTGGCAACGACTGACCAGGGATCACGGTCGATAGAGTTGGGAGTGCCCACCAGGGCTCACGGTAGACAGAGTTGGCATGGACCCCAGAGTTCATGGTAGGCAGAATTGGCAAGACCCACAGGGTCATTATTGTTACAGTTGATGGGACTCCCCGGGCTTATGATGGGTGGAGTTGATTGAGACACACAGAGCTCATGGTAGACCCCCACGGGCTCATGGTAGATAGAGCTAAAGAGTTCCCAGCAGAAAGGGAGAGACCTCTAGGTGTGTGGTCAGCAGAGCTGGCAGGGACCCCAAGGCCAATGGTGGGCCTAGCTGGTAGGGTTCCCCAGGCTTATGGTGATGAAGTTGGCAGTAACCTTGAGGTCTCATGCTGTGCAGAGTTATCAGGGTTCCCCAGGCATTGTGGTGGGGAAAGTTGGGAGGAACGCCTCAGGGTTCATGGTGAGTAGCGCTGGCAGTGCTCTTTGGGGCTCATGGTGGACAGAGTTGGCACAGTTGGCAGGTCTTATAGTGGTAGAATGGGTGGTTTCTAGACTTCTGGAGTGGTCCTCCTGTGGCCAGGCCCAGGTCCAGCCATTCCCCTCCTGTGTGTCCTGGCCATTGGCCTGCTGATACAGGGAGCTCCTCAGGCTTGGCCTCCAAAATGTGGGCAAACAGCAAGCACTGCAGAGTTGAGTCTGAATCCTTTCTAAATCTGCCCCTGGAGACATCTGCCTGGCCTAAAAACAACACTCACGTGCAGACACAGACCTTGGCGCTGGGGTGCCCTCTGTAAGCTAGGGCCATGGCTACTTGGTTTCAGGCCAGGCAGAACGGGGTGTGGGGGTGTTCAGCACATGTAGCCCTCAGGCCTGGGTCCCTTGTGCTGAGTAGACATTGGACATGTGTGTGCCTGCATGTGCAGGTGTGTGCAGTCAGGGCCCTCACAGTCCGTCTTGGTTTGTGGGAGCCTGTGCCCCCGGAGAGCGTGGCCACTCAACACCTGGCCCTTACCAGTCAGGGCCTCCTGCTAGTCTGGCTCCAGGCGGCCCTGTAGGAAACCTGCTGCCCAGGGAGCCCTCTTATCATGTGACCTGGGGGCCCAGCTGCTGCCTCCCCTATGGGAGGTTGATGGGGTTAGGGTACGGGATGTTACGTGCAGAAGAGAGCTTACTGATAGCCATGTAGGGCTGGGGAGATACACACCCAGCGCAGATACCTGCTTGGTGCTCACCGGTGCTGCGGCTGTTCTTTACGGGAGGGAGGTGAGTGCAGGCCCATGGAGCCAGAGCCTACTCCTGTGCGTAGTCACACACGGGCACTGTCACACACGGCCCAAGGATGGGCAGGGCTGTGGTCAACAGTACAAGAACGTGTGTTTGTTCTGCCAGGTGGCTAGTCATCCACTGCCTCCCCTGCAGCTGTCGGCCGGAGGAGCAATAGGATGTAGGAGGAGCACAGGCCGGCCACGGGAGGGGTGGGGGAAGGTGCAGGAGGCACGCGGGAGAGACCAGGTGTCAGCTCCCACAGCAGGCCTGGGCCTAGGGCTAGGTGCACTTACGGAGGGTGGGTGTGGCATGTGAGGTGGGGCGGGGGATAAGGGACATCCCAGGCCTGGTGGGGATCTGGTGTTCCCTGAAGGGATGGAGCAGGCCGGGCCTGAGGGCCTGGGGTGGTCCGGTGGGATGAGCACTGTGTGCTGGGCCTCAGTGAGGGCCTCTCCAGGCCACTTCCCTGGCCGTGCATCCTGGATGCACGGCCTGGACCCCGCTCTGCCTTGTGGTCTCTGGCACCCGTGCCCAGTGTGGGTGGGTGGCCCTGAGAGAACGTATTACTGTCTCTGAATGGGACTTGGGATGGCCCAGATGGAGCCGTGCCACACAGACTCATCATGGGCTGAGCTGGCCTGGAGGCTGGCAGTTTGAGCCAGGGACACGGCCATCCAGGGACCTGCAGGGCCAGCGCGGCAGCACATGAGCTCTCCTGATCCCTCGTGAGCACCACTGTTATGGGAGACCTCCCTGATACACACACAGTGGCTGAAAACGAGCAGGTAGCTCTAAAACAACCTGATCACAGGATTTCATGTGGCAGGGGCTTCCTTCGAAGGGGACATGGGGTCGGGTGGGGCAGGGTGGAGGGAGGGGAAGAGGGAGGCTGCTGTGTACAAGGTCTCCTCTTAAAATACAAGCAGGGCGAGTGGGAGAGTGAGGCGACAGGCTGTGATGTCACCTCAGGCAGATGAGGGCAGCAGCTGCCTGTGTCTCTGCATCCCGAGGCCCTCTCTTACCTTGCCCGTGCATCCCCCCGAGGCCGCCCCACCTCCAGCCACCACTGTCCTACACCAGCAGCTGTGGCAGTGCGGGGGGAGGACAGGAAGGGTCACACCCCCACACAGACTTGCAGGACACGTGAAGCCAGGTTATGCCGCAGCCGCGTGTCCCACGACTGTCTCATGACCCTCCCACGTCCCCAGGAGAGCAGGGAGCTGAACAAGAGGAAATAGCTCCTATCCAGAAAAACCCCCATGACATTTATCAGCTGCATACAACCGAGAAAAGCAGACTCCACGAACCATCTGTTTTGTCTAATAAATGGCGCAAAGTGAATGACTGAGACCAGTTTCTCAATAATACCCAAATAAAATGAAAAGCACCTATTGTTCAGGAACAAAGGTGTCATCAAATTCTAATTTTCTATTCCAATAAACATCTTTGAATTAATGCTTATTCCACTAATTATGAAGGTTTTTTTTATTAGTGTTCTACTTGATTAATAAAGCACAAGCACAGATTACACATAATACTGCTGTCAGTTCCCTACGGAGAGGGCCGGGTGGCTCCACGCATGCCCTGAAACCGGAAGTGAGAGGAGGGAGGAGGACAGGAAGATGGAAGAGGGGTGGCGTGAGAGGTTCAGAGGACGGTAAAGTCTGGTGTGCGGAAGGCGGAGGGGTGCTTGGCGCAGTGGCCCGACTGGCACTGCCCAGAAGACACATGAACAGCAGCAACGTCAACCCCACTCTCAGCAGGGCAGCCCTGGCCCAGAGCCCTGGCCCAGAGCCCTGGCGAGGCCTTGGGAGGCTTTGGAGAGAGCAGCTGCCGCAGCCCGCTACAGACCCTGTGGGCAGACGCCCGCCCACTGCCCAGCCTCGTGGAGGCTGCGCGCTCAGGCCTGAGGTGCAGGGCTGGGACCTCAGGGAGGGCGGGAACTGTGGGCTCCAGCGGAGGGGCGTGGCCAGGGGCTAAGGAGGCCGCAGAGTCCGGTGTAGGACCGTGGATGGCCAGTATTCATATAAGGCTCGGAACACGTGTGGGCGCAAGTGGGCACCTTGCAGGAAGTCCAACCCATCCCATCCCAATGCCCGGAGATCTGCAGGTCTCTCTGATGTTTTCTCCTAAAATTAGGATTGAACTCAAGTTCTTTGCACTGAGCTACATCTCCAGCCCTTGAAAAAAAATTTTTTTTTACAATTTTGAGACTGAGTCTTGGTTACTCCCTGGTTACATCCTTGGTTACCCAGGATGGGTTTAAATCTATGGCCCTCCTGCCTCAGCCGCCTAGAGGGCTGGGATTACAGGCATGTGCCACTGTGTGAAGCATCAGGTCTCATTATTCAGTAAGCACTGGTGCGTTTCTTCTTTTACTGTTTGGTAAGATCACAGCTAACCATTTTCCCCATTGTCTTAAGCAACATTCCATAAAAACAGAGCCCTGTTAGGGATCAGCCTCATGGCGTTGAAATGGTGAGTACTCAGACGCCCCCACGAGAGCTCGGCAAACCTGCCAGGAGGACCTGGTCCTCTGGGCTTCTCTCACCAGGCATCAGACACAATCGAGGGAAAGTGGGGTGGGTTAGCCATGCCCCACCCCAGCCAGGTCCTGGTCTCCACCTTGTTCCCTGGGGCCTTGGGAAAGTTCACATCTCGCTCTCCTCTGCACCCCAAGCCAGGCTATCCCTGTGCAGGGTCTCAACCCCACCCTGGCACAGGTCACTGTGTGTTCTGTCACTGTGACTGTACGGAGGGCGGTGCTTACAGACCACTGACTTCCTGAGCCCAGGCTGTGGGGGTCTGGGCCTGGCGCAGGCGCTGACGACGTCCTTGGAAGGGGAGCACATAGTGAGGGGTGGCGGAGGCCTTTTGTGGTCAGGCTGGCTCTCCATCCAAGTCAGGGTCCCACAGGGCCTCGAGCGCCATCCCCGACATCACAGCTGTGTACCCGGGCCACAGGCAGGAGCCGTTGTCCCTGGCTTCCTGCGCTGCGACCCCTTCCCGTCAGAGCCCCACTCTCCCTCCTGTGACTCCCCTGGCAGTTTCCTCCCCGAGGGGCTTTCTCAGCGCTGCCTGGACATCTCCTCCTGGGGTCTCAGCTGCACCCACCTTCTGTTCAGTCTGACACTGAGTTTCAGCTCCTGCTGTGTCGCCTGGACCTGTGTCCCCTGGGTTTTAGAGTTTTGCTCCTGCTGGGGTTCGAGTCCAGAGGACCCGCCCAGCTCCTCTCCATGTCCGGCTGTGCTCCGTGCTGTGCTCTGGCATCTGTGGGTGTAGAGCAGACGTCACCGCCTTCCTGCATCCTGGTTTGTACTGTGCTGGCTCTTAGGAGCAGCTTTCACAGGGTCCCCAAGTCCACCACGAGTCTCACCTCTGACCTTGGGAACCCATGGGGCTCTCTGGGTCTGGGTCCTGCAGCGGGACCAACTCCACACCACATTCTCCTGTAGGATGGGGATACTCTTCTTTTCTTTCTTTTAGGTACTGAGGATTGAACCCAGGGCCTTTGCACTGAGCTACACTCTCAGCTCTTTTTTGTTTTTCATTTTGAGACAGGGTCTTGCTAAGTTGCCCAGCCTGGTCTAGAATTTGCAACCCTGATCCTCCTGCCTCAGCCTCCCAGACTGCTGGAATCACAGGCATGTACCACCATCCACGGCTGGGGCTCCTGCTCAAGCAAACTCCTCTCTTTGAGGTCCCGATCATGTCCCCCACTGTCCTCTTCAGATGGAGGAATTGCATAGGTGGTTGTTTGATATAGCCATTAAAACTAAATGATATTAGCCAGGTGTAGTGGCGCACACCTGTAATCCCAGCACTCAGGAGGCTGAGGCAGGAGGATTATTGCAAGTTTGAGACCAGCCTGGGCTACAAAGTGAGCTCAGGGCCAGCCTGAACTGCATAGTGAGACCCTGTCTCAAAAAGACAAAGAAAAATTAAATGATACTAACTGACAGATTCTATCAGGGCACAGATAGTAAATACTCAAATATTATGGAGCAAGAGCTTGCTGTCCCCGTCTCCCCAGGGAAACCAACAGCAACAGGTTTTTGCAAGATAAAAAGCTTTATTGTGTGGGCAGCACCACCAGCCAGGGTCCGGGCTGAGCTCAGCTAGGGGCTTTACCGGAGGGAGAGGGGCCCTGGCGGTCAGTGCACTTGTGTGCGTGCATGTGTGCACTTGTGTGTGTGTGCGTGTGCGTGTGTGTGTTCTGAGCTTGTGGCATGGTTCTTGGTCCCTCTGCTCCGGCATTTTTGGAAAGCCACTTTGGATCCATGACGGGGTTGGCGAAAGGCCGGGGCCTCTGGGTGACAACTTCAGCTCTTGGTTACTGCGGGCACTTGTGTGAGTCCTGGCCTTGGCTGATTTTACAGCGTGGTTGTTTCCAAAGCGTCCCGACTGTTTCTGTCTCCTCTGGCAGCCTGGCACTCACTGTGCCCACGGCTTTCCCTCCGAATTCTGCCCTGGTGCCGTCCTGCTGGCACTGTTCGCCACACACGTGTCCGCACACAGGCCACCTGCTCTTTGGAGTGGCTGATGGTGTAGACGCCACACGTACGGAGAAGACAGGATGGTGCCCGAGCCCTCAAGTGTGCCTCCAGCACAGCACAAGGAAGTTCAGGACGCGGTGCTCCAGGATGGAAGGCGCCCCTCATCGCGCCGCTGTGGAGCGGATGACGTTCTGGCCTACGTCCTGTGGCCTGTGTCAAGTGCGTTCACGTGGGACACCGTTCCCCAGTCAGCACTGCAGGCTGGCCCTGGCCCAGGACACAGAGCCCTGGACAACGGGGGTGCGTGTCCTGTGGGCACATTTGGGACTGCCAGGTGCGGGGCAGGGGGCCTGTATCACTGTTTTTCTGGCCCTCAAGGGCAGCATTTTGGCGCGGATGTTTGTAGGGCTGGGGAGCAGCATTCCGGTGTGCCCGGCCTGGTGTTCAGGCCGAGCTTTGCCCTCTGTGCTGGCTCAGTGCCGCAGTGAGCTGACCGCGCCCTCTTCAGCCTGGCTAGACGCTGGCACGGCCAGACTCTGACACAGTGACTGTGCTGTGTGCCTGCGGACGCCTGGTGACAGTGAACCAGTGACATGGGTGAGCCACAGCAGCAGGGGCTCAGGGACACTGGCAGGAGGCGCTTAGAGAGGAAGTTCCCAGTGGGTCCTGGTGATGGGGCAGCTGGAAGCCCCTGCACCTGGCTCCGGGACACACACACATGGGCGGGTGCTGTTCAGGGACCTGGTGTGTGCCAGCCTGACTCCCTGGGCGTCGTTCTCACCATCCCTGGGCGAAAGAGCCAAACAGAGGAGCGGAAGGCGGAGAGGGACACGGCAGGGGCGCTGCCCTGCACCGGTGGCCTGAGACCGCCAGGGTGTGTTTCCTGGGAGGTGAGAGGGGCTGCAGGGCCGGTGTGCCACGGGCTCTGTGCGCTGGGGATGGAGGAACCCGTTCCCCGGGTCAGATCTCGGGTGCCCCACACTGCGGCTCGGCAGCAGGCGCAGCAGAGCCCGGACACTGCCTGTTGCCTTGCCTCGCCACCTTCCTGGGGCCCCCGGGGCCACCGCAGAGCCGCCTGCAGGCCCTGCCCTCCCGGGTCCAGCCACGGCCTGATTGAGCCGCTGACACGCAGGATCTTCAGGACACAGATAGATGGACGTGAGAATAATTGCTCTCTCCTCCCCAAATAAAGACCATCAGATGTGAAATCAGAAGTTTAATATGACACCATTAGATAGATTTATGTATCTCACACGGCAGGATTTCTTTTTAAAACATAAGAAGTTAGAAATTACAAGTAGGTATATGCTTCCTATATTCAGATAAATTCATTTCTATTAATTATTATTTGAATTCCAGGTAGGGAGAAATGATTTGTGGGGAGGACAGATATCAAAGCAGGTACACCACACCATTTCAGACAGTGCATCTGCACCCCTTGCCCCGCTCCGTCCCTCCCTGTCACGCCTGGCCGCAGGTGTCCCACCGAGGTGGAAGGGACAGGCGGCCGGGGGCGGGACGGGTTTTCTCCACACTCAGCCCTACAGAGGTGTCTCTGGCTTCGGCGACCCCAGTGTGCCACCCCGGATGTCGTCCCTGCGTCCACAGAAGGAGTGCGGAAATAAACCCAATGCTCAGACGTGATCTTGACAACTCTGCGTCATGCGGAACCCAGTGTTTCACTGACTGTCCTGGGAGCAGGAGGGCCTGAGTCTAGCCCGCGGAGCTAGGGCGTCTATGCCCTCCCTTCCTGGGACTGGACCTCCAAGTGTCTCCTAGGCCCACTGTGCCTCGGGACCCTTGCAGCTCGATGACCACCTACGCCTGTTCTGATGTGGCCACCTCACAGGAAAGCGTGTTAGGGCGTCTGGTTCTGCCACGCAGACATCGGTGTTCTCTCATTAACAGTGGGTCTCACCGATAACCTCATGTGAGGTCCTGGCCTTGGAAACGGCAGTGGGGAGGTCCTCACCCCAGCAAGCCCCGCTTTCTGTCCTGGGGAACCCGTGTGGCTGACCTGGCCCCGCACAGTGCTCGGGTGAGTGGGTCAGGAGGTGCTGGCAGCGACACCCGGGGAGGTTCTTTCTTACCTGGTGCAAGCTGAGGATGCTAACAACCCTGCCTGGGACTTCCCCGTGATGAGCCAGCCTCAAGGCCGATGCCACAGTCATTTCCACACCTGGTGGTCTTCATTTAGGGCCCTCTGGCTTCCCAGGTGTCTTCCTGCCCTCCTCCTCCCCTTTGGCAAGCTGCGCCCATAGCCCGCTCCTCCGAGTCCGTGCTGAAGGTGCTAACTACCATGTTGCCGGCAGGGCAGGATTTGCGTTAAGAAAGTCAACGTGTGCGTTAGGAAAAATAATCGCCTCAAAAATGTGAAAATGAATGAACTGATTCTCCCCCTCCCTCCAGTTGGATGTTGCTGCAAGCCCCCCTCAGTGAAACAAAAGTGCACATTTTCAGGGGTGAACGGTACCAACTACGGCAGCCTAAGGACCCTATCGCTAGTGGTCACGATGGGAGACACGGGCGGACTCGTGGCGTGGTCCCGGAAGCTGTGGTGGTGCCTACTGAGGCAGGGCCCTCAGGATGGCGTTGACCTCCTCGGCCACAGCTGTCAGCGCAAACTCAAACTGCTCCTGCCGGGGACACAAAGACAGGAGACGTGAGTGAGGCTTTGGCTGGTGAGCTGCTCTGCAGAGAAGCCGGGCAGGAGAGGAACCAGGGCTCTCTGGTGACAGACCGGCTGGGCGTGGAGGGCACGGGCTTCTGGGTGGGACACGTTGTCTCCAGAGCTGGGCAGGGAGCAGTGTGTCCAGGCCTACCAGGGGCTCCCATGCCCCGCTGGGGCATGAAGTCCTAGGGTCAGAAGGCTGAGCTTAGGACTCCTCACCCCAGACCCTCCTTCCTGGGATGGAAGGCGAGGTGGGGCACACAGCGCCAGGACTGTCGCAGTCCTAGCCACGCTGGGCTTGTCCTGTCCACAGGTGTGCAGAGGCGTGGTGTCGTCATAGTTTGGGAAGCCACCTGCCCCTGCAGCCTTCCTAACTGAGGACGTGAGGCAGCACACCTGCCTGGGGCAGGGCATGAACACGCACACGTGACCTGTCTAGCACAGGGCCAGCCCTGGTCACCCTGGCGCCAGGACTGCAGGCTTCTTAAAGGGATGAGAACCAAGTGTACTCGGTCTCCACACAAAGTTGAGGTGGACACCACCATTCCCGGCTCCACAGTCTCCCCTGGCCACCTCTGGGCTTGCAGCACAGAGCTCCAGGGAGACACCGGGCACTTGCTGGTCAGGCAGAGGAGTCACAGGTACCATGGACCTCGCATGCGTTGCCTGGCCAGCTGGCGTGATGAAGTGCTGCCCCAGCAGTGGACAGAGCTGTTCCTCTGTAATCCCTGTGGGAGCGCTGATGTGGTCTGGGGCCAGCCTCTGTCCTGCCACGGTCATGGTGGTGACCCTCAGTGATCTAGGGCCACGTCTGGAGTGGTGTTATCTGAGCTGGTTACCTGGATGGGCCCCCAGGAACTGGGGAGAGGACCAGCGTTTGAGTGTGAAGTGTGCTTGTGAGAGGAACTCATGCCAAGGGAAACCCGAAAATGATGGCAGAAGCTGCACTTGAGGACTAGGCCCTGGTCGTGGTGGGTGACAGACACTGGTTTGCATGGGAGCCGGACCTTAGCACCTGTGCTCTCCGGTACCACGACTGGGGGACTCCACTCTCTTGGTGGAGAGGGGTTAGAAGCAGAGCAGAGATGTGCTGGGTCAGGGGCCTGAGCCCAGTGGGTGGGTGTCCAGCTGCCACCTGTGTCCTCGCTGGGCAGGGAGCAGGTCATGACTGTGGACACGCATGTGGGCCCAGCCACCAGGCCGTGGCTCTCACACTCACCCACACGCACACTCATAGATGCACTCTTACACCCAAGTTCCATCCTGGCAGGCGTGGCAGCCTTCCTCCCTGCCCGGGGGGTGGGGGGTGAGCTAGTTCTTGGCTTTACCTCCAGAATGACAAGGGTCATGGAGGAATGCTGGTGCAGGAAGGAAGCCCCCCACTGAGGGCACCCCGCCACTGAGGTGCCACGGTGATGCCCCGTGGAGCTGCTCCCTCCCTGCAGCGAGTGTGCCCCCACCCTCACCGCAGGGCCCGTGGTGACAGCTCCTGGGGCACCTGGTCTCCGGCCCTGGCACTGCCCTCGATCTCCCAGATGTCCTGTTCATCCTTGGAGGTGACTGGGGCTTGTACTGTCGGGGGATGTTTGTTAGATGTCTGTGGTTCCTGAGCCTATCCTGCTAATGCAGTGTGTCACCAGGAGGTGACACGGCCCAGGTCCGTGGTCACATGCTCCCCACATCGAGAGGCATCGACTCCTGGGCGGACGAAGCCTCCGGCCTGTGAGAGCGTGCTCAGCCACAGTTTCCTCCACTGTCTCTCTCTCTGGGAAGAGCTGACCTGAGGTTCTGCAGCCTCATGGGTGGTGCTGGCACGGTGGTCACCAGTGAGGGGTGGTGGTGACGTCTGTGTAGTTCAGGTCCCAGGAGCTAGACCGATGCACACACCTCGGCGTGCTCTGCTCCCGATGGGGGGCAGTGGGGGCCCTGCGGACCCCTCAGAGAGCAGGCCCTGCGCGAGGCGCTGGTGTCTGGTCTGCCGCAGTGCCAGGCTGAGCAGGCTCGTCTTGCCCCGCCCGATGCTGGTCGAGGGTCCACGCCTAGGAGATGGTGGACAAGGCTCCTCTGCCCTTGCCGTGTCCCTCCAGTCAGCCGTTCAAGTCTGACCGAGGCCCTGCCTTTGGCTGCAGCCTGGACACAGCAGACCTACTTGGATGTGGGTTCCTCCGTCCGTCCTTCGCTCTGGCTTTTGGTCTTTGTCTGGAGGATGCTCCTTTTGATCCCAGTTGCCCTTTGCCAGTTGGACATGCTCAGCCTTGACCCTGGGAGGAACTGCCTCTGTCCCTCCTAAAGACACCACCTTCGGGTGCCTCCTCCATAGCCTGTCTCAACTCTGTCTCCAGGTTTATCTCAAGCCAAGATGGCCCATCTCTCTCTGCAGTATGGCTGGGCCAGGTTACAAGGCTCTCTTTGGCCCAAACGTGGTTGGTCAATTTCCAGACCCTCTCTGACCTTGACTGCTTTCTCCAGAGTCCAGACAAGTGGGGCGGGGTCCTGCGATCAGGCCTTTCCACCTTCCCTCAATGCATTCTGCTCCCCTCTCACCAGATGATAACTCCCCCTCCCCAAGGCCAGCCTTCAACCCCAGACCGCCTCACAAAAAAACTCCCACCCCACAAACCTCTTCCTCTTCAGCCCTCATCCCTTCCTCGCTGCCCCGGACCCGGACTTCCTCCCACCCTGAGGAGCCTGAGGAGCCTCCGTGCCCCTCCACCCTTTGCACCCCAGTTCTTCTCATCAAACCCCTCCCGTTACACTGTGGGGTCCACTTCTCTCCCTCACTATCTTCACGTCTTCCTCACCACCGCTCTCCCCCGATGGGGGGCAACACGTTTGGACGACGGTCAGCCATGCAGCTGATGAGGCACAGACCCAAAACAACCACAAAGACCCTGGGCAATGGCTCCTCCTAGACAGGACCCTAGACAGAGCCATAGGCTGCTCCACAGAGACTGAAGAAAAGGCCAAGACTTTTTCCGGTACAGTCTCACCAGTCTAAGCAGGACCCCCATGAGGTCCATCGACTTTTGACAAAATCCAGAAAAAAATCTGTCCTACTCCCCGAAAGCCAGCTCAGTTTATGGCCCGACTCACAGAGACGCTAAAAGCCAAGCCCACTTTTTCTCAAGATGATTTCATTTCCCGGGCAGTCCCTGACATCAGGACAGAGCTCAGAAGGTTCAAGGATGGTCCTCAAACCCTGCGGCCAATCTCATGCCCACTGCTTTCTGGTCTACTGAAACTGAGAACCTGAGAGAGGGCTCCAGAAAAGACCCCCACAAACCTGCCTCCGCTTCTCACGTCAACACTCCAGCCAGGACAACTGCCCAAGCAGAACCTGAACCCCGGGGCCTTGCTTTAGTGGGACAAAACAGGGCACTGGGCAAAGCAATGCCCAAGTTTACGGCCCCGAGTAAATCCTGTCCCCTATGCGGCTTAGAGGGCCCCCAGAAGCCGGCCCGTTCCTGCCCCACCATGGCATGGGGCCGTCCACTCCCTCAGCCTGACCTGACGGGACCTGTCTTCCCGCTGATGGCCGGTGGGGCCTGCAGCCCTTGCACCCGAGCCAGGACACACAAGGGCCCAGGGGGAGCCTTCTGGTCGAGGGGCGTCTGTCTCCCTGCTCCTCACGTGGGGACCACTTCCCGATCTTCATCAACCTGGAACCTGCAGTTACGTCTCCAGGACCTGCAGTGGGAGCTGACGGCCAGTCTTCTCACTCCTACATGACAGCACCCTTAAATTGCCGTCTCCTGACTCCCCAGGTCCTTCTGCAGCTTCCGAGGACGGTCGTCCTCCCAAACCCCGCTCCACTCTCCGGCCTTCTCCACTTCTCCTCGCTCCTTCCTCTCCCGATTCCCAGACTCTCTCACCTGCGTGGCTGGCCTCACCTCGGGCTGTGCCCCTCGGCTAACTGGGCAGTCCACCCTCAAGGCTTTGCGACGTCCCACTGCACCGTCAGGCTCTCAGCCAGAGCTGACTCCACTTCTCAACAGCAGAGCTCGACCTGCAGCCCCTCTCCCCAGGATGGCCCCTCAGACGCCTTGCTCCTGCGCTCCTCCCGCAGAGACCGCGTCTCCCCAACACCGCCCCCCAGGACATGGTCCACAGCTGCTTTCAAACCACCTCCCGTGATCTCAGCCCCTGTGCAATGCACAGGGCACAGAATCCCCAGCCACGGGCAGCAGGACCCGGTTCATAGATAAAAGCTCCCTCCAGACCCCCAGTGGACATGGACAGCAGACGCTATCCTCCCGACTCTGACAGGTAACCGGGAGGCCCCTACTCCCCGCAAACCACGTCACAACAAACTGAGCACAGCCCCAACCCGGCACATACCGGGGATCCTGCCGCTCTGTCCTCATGAGCCTCCAAAAGAACTTGATCTGCTGCTTTGCTCGTTCTCACATCTCAGCTACTGAACCCCACTGTCCCTGGCCGGAATGCTTACCCCTGGGCCCCTCCACAGCCCCGCCAAAACAACCCCAGCCCCGAAGCCTTTGCAGCTCACAGCCGCCCCTTTCCTCTGGGCCGCAAGCCCCACCCCCAGTCCCTTCCAGCCTGCTAAGCTCCCCACGGCCTGTCCCAGCTCCACACACCCTGTTCCCTTCCCCCACCCCAGCCTGCAGGCCCTGCTCCATGCCTTCTACCAACACTTCACCCCCTCTCCTCGGGAAGCCTGGCGCCCCTGCCCGCAGAGGATGGGGACCCCGCGCGATCCTCTCACGCCTCATTTCTTGCCACCGTACCCTTCGCACCACCTTAACACCCAAGACTGCCAGGCTGCTCCACCGCCTTGGCCTCCTCTTTCCTGCAGTTTCTCCCAAAAGCCACCTGTCACCTCAGGACGCCTCCCTGAGCCGTTCCCTTGGCCGCTCCCTCGCACCTTCTTTCCCTCAACCCCAGCTTTGCTCCCCAAATAATCGCTGACCTCGGGCCCCACAGAGCCATCCTCGAGCTCACTCCAGCGCCCGCCAGCTTCTTCAGCGCGGCCTCCCCTTCTTGCTACTCCGGCCCCCACGTGGTCTGCTCAGCTCCTTCCCTCCTGATAGGACTCCCCACGGACAAACCCTGACGGGACTGCCCTGCTCTTCACCGTCCCTCCAGCCTCTCCCACGCAGGCCTGACGCGTCTCTAAGAACTCACCGACCTGCGAGAGCCGAGACTCGCTGGCCGCTGCTGCGCTCCAAAACCATCAAGGCCTCACCGCGCCCGGGGAGGGGCTCTGTGCCCTTGCCCGGGAGACCTGCGGTCTCTTCCCAAGGTGCAGACTCACATACAAGAGGGCATCAAGGGCTGAGCGCCAGGCCGCCGCCCTGCAAAGTCGGGCCTTGTCCTGGCTCTGGACCACTCCCTGGAGCTCCCGGCTCGCGCCCTTCTCGGCGCCTTCTCCTCACCTTGCTCAGTGCTCTCAGTGCTCCCACCGCTCACACTTGCCGTCTCGCTCAGCCCCGACCAGTTCTGTCCAAACGCAGATGTCTCGATTTGCCCCTCCGGTGCTCACCAGCCACCCCTCCCAGCTCACAGCTCCTGCACTCTCAGCCTCCCCTCCATGTTACCCACCCAAGTCCAGGCCCCACCCCTGCCCTACCCAGGAAAGACCCAGCGCAGTAAACTAGACTTGGACTTCCTGTGGAGTTCCTCAGGAGGCCCTGCCCGGACACCCCAAGTTCAGGCTGCTGTGTTCTTTACAGGGCCGTCACTGGGTACCTAAGAGGGTGGCCCCGAGAGAGCTCTGGCCGGAGACAGACGTTTCTGCAATGCTCCGGGAAGAGGAAGCTGGAGCAACCACCGTCCAGGTCTGGTTAAGCAGAAGGCCTTTTGTTTACCCGTTGTCACAATCTGGCTTTCAGTGAGTCTGAGCCAACTGGGGCACCGGGACCCCAACATCCCAGGGACAAGCCGATGCCTTCACCTAAAGGGCCCGTACCTGGCACAGGTGTGGTCAGGGAGGCAGGCGAGGGAGGGCGCCAGGCATGGGCTTGGTGACCTGGGGACCCCCTGGGACTCGGGTTTTCCTTTTCCTTCTTTCTTTGAAAATTCAGCTTTCTTGCCCCAGCTCCAAAGGGAAACTTCCTGTTAACTGAGTTACCCACTTGAGCTCGGCTGCATCTGCAGACACTGGCAGTTCACAGGGCTGTGGCAGCCCCTGTGACCCTCTCGGGAAGGCCTGGGTGCCCCTGCCCGCAGAGGATGGGGGGAAAGCAGTAGCCGGCCTGCATCTGATCAGCCTGATCCCCTCTCTGCTCTCAGGAAACAGCTGCAGAGGTACACCTCTAATACACAGGAAGCCCCACAGGACTGATTGACAGTACCTTTGTCTGGACCATGCCTGGTCTCTGGTCCCTCAAGTGCTCCAGGGTCGCTGCGATATCAATCTCTTTAGCACCTGCAACAAACCACAAATTGGGCTGAGTCCAGCGCACAAGATAATCCATGCCGCATCTGTCAATCTCCTGCTGTCGGGCTCCCTCTGGGCAAAGAGGCCAATTGAAAATTATTACACTCGACCCTCAGCAGGCTTGGCAGGCAGCTGCAATCTCAGTGTTCATATAGAAAGTAAGGCGAGGGCAGCTTCCATTAGCATTAATTCGAGAAAGCCCGGGCTGAGAAATGGTCCTGAGACGCCTCTGTACACGCCGTACTCACCACCAGCAGCTGCTGCCGTTGGAAACTGAAGCTTGTTGGGTTGTTTTTGGTGGCATCTTGACTGGCTTGGGTCAGGGGAAGCCGTGTATGTTTTAATTTTGATTGCATAGAATTATTTCTTATTTTATGAAGCGGAGGTTAGAGAGATCTTTTGCGTCTAATACTGCTTTTGAATGGAGAGTTCCCTGGTTTCTAAAGATGAGCATGGCAGATGTGGCAACGAGACTCGTTCAAGGCCACACATGGCAGATCAGGCCAGATGCCACCAAGCACAGCAGGGCCGGCGCTGTGCAAAGAGCAGCTGCCGGGTCAGTGGCGCCAGGCCATGCCCTCCTCACCATGTTGCAGGGGCCTTGACATGTCCTCGGTGGTTGTGACGTCCCAGCCCTGCACTGCCGTGGCACGTGAGTGGCTGAGCAGCCATGCCCAGCAGTGCCCCGGGGGCCCAGGTGCTGCAGTCTGCAGAACCAGAGGCGGCGGAGCAGTGAGGGAAAAGACCCAGATCTGGACCAGGGAGCTGCGAGTGGCGGTGGGGTGGGTGGCCCCCGAGAGGACATGTTGGAACCGAGCATCACACATTCCTGTGTAAAGGAAAATAGCAAGAAGCCCCGGAAACCTGCAGCAAGACAGCCTGGAGCTCATCGCTGACCACACCACTGGGACCTCTGGCCCCCCTGAAGACAGGTGAAGTGCCTGTGTTGACTTCGGAGCTGACCCTCAGTCTCCCCAGCTTCTGTCCAGGGGCAACACCCCCTCTATTGGTCTAGGACACCAGTGCCCACTGCCTCTGCCCTGGGGCCCCACTCCAAGAGCTGGACAAGAGGCGCGCCCACGCTGAGGACGAGGGCCAGGTCCTGCTTTGCTTAGTGCTACTCTTCAGGCTTCAAAGGCTGCAGATGCTGAGGGCACCTCAGAATACACTGTCTCGTTTTAAAGGGAACCATGGATTTAAAGCAGTGTGGAGCAGAAGGGTGAGTCTTGGGGGAGAGTCAGGAGGAAGGGAAGGGCAGCCAGCCAGGCCCCTCTTGGGAACCACCATCCCCTGGCAGTGGAGCCCACATAGCTGAGCAACAGTGACAGCCATCAGGGAGCCCAGCTTCCCCTGGAACAGGCTGGAGAGAGAGGTGGCTGCGGGACACCAGCCCTCACAGTGGCTGTGGCCGGCTCTCTGGGCGGGCTGCAGGTGCTGGCCATGCAGCACACTCTGGTGTGGTGAATTTCAGGTGGGAAGAATGTCACCCTCCGACCACACGGGCCCGAGCGGCACATTACACTGCCTCTCCCTGCAGCTCGCCCCGGTCAGGTCCGACGCCCTGTCGGCCTGAGTTCATCCAGAGAATGCCCAGCCTTGCAGTGCTTAATGACAGTGGTTGAAAAGCATCTTCATGCTGAAACCCAGTACTTCCCACAAATACCCTAACGCCCCACGAGAATATTTCTAGGTCCCAGGAGAGCACGGTGCCCGCCTGGGAGGGGCGGCTTCTGCAGCACCAGCGACACCCTCCACCTGGGCACACGTGTGTGGCCTCAGGGCTTCTCATGAACAACCCGGCTAGGACCGAGGCCGAAGCTGTGGGGGCCGTGTCCTGTGGCAGGTGTGTAATTGGATGCAGAACTAAGCTGTTCTGGCCACGCTTTGTGGTCACCGTGCAGCGCATTCGCTCGGGCGCCTGGGGTAGTGTCTGGGCTGGAAGCTGGTCTGAAGAGGTTCATCAGGACAGGGCTGGGTGTTAAACAGATGCCCACTGGTTTTTAGGAAACTTTTCTGAAACAGGAAAAGAGCAGTGCCGAGTAGAAAGCCGAGCTGGAATCAGACGTGGGTTCCTGGTTCTGCGGAACGGGCTGTGTTGGGCTCCAGGCCCTGCTGTGGTTGTGGGGGGACCATCACCCTGTTCTGCAGCAGGGGTCGTGCCAGGGCCCTGGGAGATGAGGTCGACGATGCTGTGACCTTCAGGGTACAGCGAGGCTCACCCCCGTGACACTTGGGGCAGAGCATGGCTCCGCAGGGGCTGCTTAGCCCTCTGACCCTGGGCCTCCTCTGACTCGACAGAGGACAATTTCAGTCCTCCGAGGTTGTCTTGTGGCGGGTGCCTCTGGGATACAGACTCAAAGCTTCCAGCTGTGATTTAATCCTGAGGGCCGTCTGTGTCCTGAGCCTGGGTGTCCTGTCAGCACCGAGAGCCGCTGGCTGTACACCGTGTCCTAGAACTTGGTGGGGACCCAAGGGCTGGGCCAGGGCGGCCAGAAGGCCAGGCCCCATGTGGGCAGTGACACAGTTGTTGCTGAGGACAGACTCCAGGCCCAGGCAGGGCCCCTGGTGAAACTTCACAACTAAAACCTCCTGCTTCATGGCTTTGTGACGCCCTTTCACACGACTGTTCTCAAAAGAAAGTGGGAAGCCGGACATGAAGGTGCACACCTGTACCTAGCACTTGGGAGGCTGAGGCAGGAGGATCATTGCGAGTTCGAGACCAGCCTGGGCTATACAGTGAGCTCAATACCAGCCTGAACTGCATAGCGAGACCCTGTCTCAAAAAGACAAAAACATCCCAAACAAACAAACAAACAAACAAAGAGTGGGAAAAGGAAGCAGAGTGCCCAAGGGTGCCCAGTGAGGGGTGCACGTTGTGAGAAATACGGGGGGAGGCTCAGATTTTGCCTGGCTGACACCAAGCCTGAACAGTAGCGGAAACTAAATTAATGCTGAAAAGAACGGAGAGCACGAAAGTTAGGCAAGCAATGGATTTGTTAAGTAAAATCAACTGTCTAAGGTGGGTGGCTAATATCTTCTTGCATGCTGGAATTACGCATAATTAGTTATTTAAAGTGTGTGTGGAGACAGCTTTAATGGAGCTCACGGCATAATCCCCTGCGAGGGGCAGGAAGGCACAGGCGAGCAGTCCAGTGGAGCCTGCACTCTCTCGGGCCAGCCGGCCCTGGCGTGACTCTTTGCAGGCAGAGTGGATCGGTCGCTGAGCTGTGGGGTTGGTCTGAGCCCCAGCCTGGAAGCTCCCCTGGCATCTGTGGTAGGGTTCTCCCCAAGAATGTGAAGCCACAGCTGACAGATGTCACCTTCCAGGGCCCAGGGATACTCAGGTCAGAAAGCTGTGGACAGCCGGGGGATTTGATCACACGTAGGAATCCAGGTGGAGGAGAGGTGGGACGCAGAGCCACAGCGGAGCCTGGTGCTCTGCCCTGCTCACTGGGGATTTGGGGCTGGGCAGAGCTCAGCTGGCCCCCAGGAAGGTGCGTCCCCTGGCTGTGCGTGTCCTCCTGAGGGCCACAGCGCCAGCCCCTCGTGGGTGTCTTGCCCACAAGACCATCCAGAGCCATCCAGTGTGGCTCGGTGGCACTGACTGCGTCATTCTACCTCCACTCTCGGTGGCTGAGGAGCCTGCATATTGCAAAATACATTTTCAAGACAGTGGAGGCTTTTTGGAAGCTTTAGATAAAAAGTATTACCCAATAAACATTAAAAGAACATGGGTATTAAAGTATTAAAACTATTTTTTACAATGAAAGAATCAATTTGAAGCTGAAGAAAACCAAGCAATCGCGCCCCTGGCGTCTCTTTACAATGTTTGCTTTGATTTCTCTGGGAGTTGGTGCCTGGCTACTTGCGGGGGGGCAGCTAATGTCATTACCTCTCTCCTTCAGGTGGACAGGGCCTGGGTGGCTCGTCTTGGGGACTCTGGTTGTGGCTGCCCGGCTTCCCACGGTGCTCAGGAGTGCTGGTTTAATAAGCACGAGGGCCTCCTTGCAGCCTTCTCACTCAGGAGAGTATCAGACCGCAGGAACACAAGGGGTTCTTTATTGATGCTAAAGACAGCTGCATCAAATGTCCAGGAGACACAGGGAATTTTCTAATTCTACCCTCTAGCAGGTCTGAGAGCACAGTCTCCTTCTAATTCTACCCTCTGGAAGGTCCGCCTCCTCCAGGGCGGGAGCAGCCGTTTGCACCCAGCTTGGGGGTGCTTTGGTTTGAGCCTTCGGTTAGGAAGCGCTGGACATGAAGGCCAAGGTCGCCCCATTCCCTAGACCTGCATGGGCACAGAGCTGGGCAGCTGAGGGCACAGCCTGAACCCCGTACACCCAGTAAGATGGGACCTGGCTCAAGGGCACAGGGCTGCGTGGGTGCTGGAGTCGAGTGCATTTACCTGCAGCACAGCTGAGCACTTGCTGCCTGTTGGCACTGCCCATGTACTGCGTGCATACAGGCTCACACATGTACGTGCCCACCCACACACCTTACACATACACACACCACCGACACATTACCGCACACACATGCGAGAATCGTACAAAACAATTCACCACACACACAAATGAAATATACACGCATAATAGCCCATCACACAATCCACAAGATATTATAGCCGGGCGTGGTGGCGCACGCCTGTAATCCCAGCACTTGGGAGGCTGAGGCAGGAGGATTGTTGCAAGTTCGAGACCAGCCTGGACTACAAAGTGAGCTCAAGGCCAGCCTGAGCTTCATATCGAGACCCTGTCTCAAAAAGAAAAGAAAAAAAAAAGATATTATACTTGCACAACAGTCCACTTCACAAGTGTGACATCATACACACACCACAGCCCGCCCCCCGCCCCCCACTTTGTGGGCCTTTTGTACTGAATTTTTACTTCACATTCTTTTTTTTTTCCCGGTACCAGGAACCAAACTCATAACCTCATGCTTGCCAGGCACGTGCTGTGCCGCTGAGCTAAATCCCCAGCCCCTACTTCACACTCTTAGGTGTGAACATAACTAAAGACTTAGACAAATTGAACCAGGAGTGGTGGCACGTGCCTATAATCCCAGCACTTGGGAGGCTGAGGCTGGGGGACTGCTGTGAGTTCGAGGCCAACCTGGACTACGCAGTGAGGTTAGGGCCAGCCTGAATTATATAGTGAGAGTCTGTTTCACCTCAACCCCCAAAAGACAGAAAAATTAGAAGCAGAAAGATGTTTGCTGACCTAGATAAACTGTAAGCTCCTTTTTCAACATTTTGGTAGGATCAAAGGAGAGGAATGTGCATCATATTCATTTGGAAATCAAGTACATCAAGACAATCTGGGCGTTGTTTCTTCCTTTGAACAGATTTGAAATGATTTGTGTGAAGAAACCGAGGTGTCTTCAAATCTTTAGAAAAGAAGAAAGCTGAACAAAACGTAGGATAGCTGAGTAATCCTGCTGTCTCAAAGTCTCTTCCTCCACGGCTCCTGGAAACCAGGGAATTGTGCAGAGCACCTGCCAGCTCCTGTCAGCTTCTGAACGGCACCTAACACTGCACAGGTGGGGGCTGCGTCCCCCTCACAGGTGATCTGTCTGCCTGGCTTCATGGGAACATGGCGGGATTTTAGATTGACACAGGTGTCCCCTACCGTGGCCTCAGCATCCTACCGAACAGCGTGCTGCCTGCCGCAGCCCTGTGACCCGGGGGGATCTCCTTTGCAGGGGGATCTCCTGGCACAAGGGATGTGTGGCCAGGAGTGGCTCCCCGGGGACACCCACCTCGGGCTGGGGAGAAGATGGTGGGCAGGAGGGTGGCAAGGCTGTGGCAGCTGCCCAGGTGCAGGCACTCAGCAGATGGAGAAACCCCGGGCTCGGCACAGGGGCCCTGGAGTCATGGGGGACGGTGTGGGGCCAGAGAGTCCATGCTGGCTATGGCCGGAGAGCAGGAGAGGACAGAAGCGGCAGGAGACCAAATAAGCAGCTCCCTGCCTGCAAGGCACAGGAGAGAGCAGGTACAGACACAGGCGGAAGGCCACAGCACAGGGAGGCGGGGAAGGCGCCTCGGGACAGTCCCTGCCCATCCCAGCCTGCTCCTCCTGTGCGTGCAGGGCCCGTCTGACGCTGAGTCCCAGCGTGGCTTGGAAGTGAGATCTGCGGATTCAAGAACGGTGCTCAGAGCTCCGCACGGCAACGTCTGTTGCCAGGGCCATGCTCTGCTCCTCCCGTGATGTCTCCAGGTCCGGCCGGGTGAACCCCGGGGGCTCTGCTCTCCGTGGCTCAGTCTCTGGGTGCCAAAACTGGTGGGGACGGTGGGGGTGGGGAGCCAGGGCAGTGAGGTTCTGCTGGCAGAGGCCGCTGCTTCTGCTGCTTGGGGTTTGGGGTTTGGGGTTGCCCACGCGGTGGCGGCCGTGGGTGGCGTGGAGGCCACAGCGGCCCAGTGGGCTCGTGCTCACTGTGGTTTCTGAGGACTGAGGCATCACTGGGTCCTGGGTCCCATCTGTGTCTGTGTGTCCACCACCTGGCACGCCCTGCAGTGCACCTGCTCCAGAGCCACGTCTCTCTAACTCAGTGAGAGCCACATCTGCCCCTTACACAGTGCCCACTGCCATCGGCCTGGGGACATGCCCAGCTCCGCATACCCTTGTGCCCATCACCACTACTGGGCACCAGACACTCGGGGCAGGAAGTATGCGGCGAGCTCCGACGTCTGTGTCTGTGCACTGCCAAGGTCACCTCCTCCAGGGGGGACCCAAGCTTGCTTGCTTCCTCAGCTGGGTATGAAGTGGGCCGTGCAGAGCCTGTAACGGCTGGTGGCTGGGCACTCCTGCCAGTGCCCTTCCTCACCTTACAAGTCATCCACAGGGCAGACTCCAGCAGGTGGGCCCTCTCTGCCTCTTACCTGTGTCCCAGAGCTATGCTGGTGAGTAGTAGCTGCTGAACCATGGGGCCAGCCTGTGTGAGGCCCCAAGTGACACTTTCATGGTTTGAGCTCGTGTTTCTGAAAGAATAGTGACCATGACAGTGGCCGTGAGGAGCAGCAGACCTCATGGGTGAACGAGGAGAGAGGCCTGGGGTGCACTGCCCAGGCCACGGGTGACAGGTGCAAAGGTCCTGTGCTCGAGGCCCTGCTGGAGGAGTGTGGCTGACAGCAAGGTGGTGACAGTGGCCACCAGCCCAGGGCCCTGGAGATGCCATGTGAGGCCTGGACGTGAGGCTTGACACAGGTCAGAGGCGGTCGTCCCACAGAGGAGATGGGGTCCTGAAGACTGCAGAGGACCTCTGTCCCCACAGGTGGCTTCTTGCTGCTCTGCCCCCCGTGGTGAGCGTTCCCAGTGTCCCTGAAGATGGGTCTTTTTGGATTTTATTCAGTCTTCATTAGAGCAGCTGCAGGTGCTTGTTTCCACGTGTTGATCTGGGGCACTGGGCTGAAGAGTTCAAGGAGCCCTAAACGTTATTGAGAAAGACCCTCCAACTCCCCGTGCAGTGGTGCCCCGAGCTGGGCACCCGGGCATGCTTGTCACGAGGGCAGCCAGCCTTGCTGGCCACCTCCCACGCAGTGCCCCTCCCGTGAGGTGCGGGGTCTGAGACCTCAGAGGCAGCACCGATGGCATGGCAGTGAAGGGGCATTTCTAGGAAAGTCTGTGTATGACAGCTGAGCACTGCCCGGCGCTTTCATGCTGCAGAGGCCACACTGGAGACCGCGCCTGCCAAGGGTCCACACGCAGGGCCCGGGGAGCCCTGCAGCAAGACTACTGCCCATCCGGAGGGCACGGCTGAGCCCGCAGTGGTCCATGGCAGCTGGGCAAATGGCCACAAGCCATGGGAAGATGCTCAGCGTCACAGGGAGATGCAGACCAAAGCCACACAGGATGCCACCTCAGACCCTCAGGACAGCAGCGTTGAGAAGACCAGGGCGGCCACTGTGGGGAGATGCCAGGACACCTGTGCCCCACGGAGAGGACAAGCAAAGCAGACAGCTCCTTTGTCCAGCAGCTCCACTCCCAGATACACCCCATAGCTCAAGGCCGGGGCTCAGGCAGGTGCTGGGACACCCACATCTGCAGTACTCACAAGAGCCACGGGGCGGAAACACCACCGACCTCCCCCAACACCGGCTCTATTAGGTGGGGGGTACTATTCAGTCATGAAAAGGAAGAATCCTGACCCCTGTGGTGAGCCCTGGGGACCTGTGCTCAGGCTCACCGGCCAGTCACTGAAGGACAAATTCTGCCTAGTTTGACTCGTGGGAGGCTGACTTCACGTCCCTGAACAGAAGAAGTGGAACAGCAGGGAGGCCCCGGCCCCTCACCCGAGTGCATGGCGTGCAGAGGGAAGTAGCCAGATGGACGCACTGTGCAGGACGAGACGGGGGTCACAGCCCCACTGTCGGCTCACACACACGCGCTCAGAGGGCCTGGACAGCGCCTCCGGCACACTGGCGTTCACAGGGCTTTGGCGCTCCTGGCGCGGCAGGCCTGGCTGGATGGGCACCAGACATAAACCCTGTGGCTGGGCAGGGCTGCCCGCACTCTCCTTCGGGGCGCTCAGCACAGGCAGCAGTGTGGGGAGGCCGGGCCACGCCCACCCCCAGCGGGGCTCCCTGACTACTTGGGCAGGAGGGTGTAGCCAGGCAGCCAGGCGGCACTGGATCCCGCACCACCCCAGCTGTGCTGCCGCCACTCGCCCCTCTGCCAGGCCCTCCCGGCCCCTGGCTGGTGACTGAGGGGACGGGAAAGCTCTGTGCTTGAAGGGATGAGGATGGCTGGAAATGGAAACGCACACAGCGAGGGCAGCTCGGTTGGAGTCAGCTTCTGGAGTGTGAGCTGAGCCCCCGGCAGGAGGGGACGAGCTGCCCGGACCCTGTTTGTCCCGACAGCAGCGGCTCAGGCGGGCTCCACTCCCCGCCACCGTGTGCTCTGCGGAGTGCTAGCTGCCTGCCTTGGTTTCCAAGTGCGTCTTTGTCTGCTTGCTAATAAACTCACCAGTGGGGAGAGTGCTGAAATGAGTCTGTGGTTGTTCTGTGGGCCTCACGCTCGGCCCTGGCCTTAATCCCTGAAAGGCTGAGTGAGCCCTGCCCGATGCCGCACAGCTGGGCCCTGGACGTGCCGGCCAAGCAGAGCTGCGATGCTGGTGGGGCCGCACAGGAGAGCTTTGCAAAGCATTCTTTGGGGGCTCGCACAATTCATTCCTTTCAAGAAAGGGAAACAGGAAGAAAGGCTTTGGGCCTTTGATCATTTGATGAACGCCAGGCTGCAACGTGGGCCTCCAGCTTCTCAGGCCAGACAAAGACGGCCGGGCAGCACAGGACAAAACCTCGGCAGCCTCTGGGGGGGGCGGCCTGGGAAAGGCCGCTCGCCCTTTGATCTCTCCTGAGACCACGGGGCCGGGTCAGGGGATTTCACACCGGGAAGGGGAGCAGGTCAGGAGCAGAGAGAGGGTGAGCAGTCTTAGAGAAAGCCGCAGCCGGCGCTCGGCCTGTTCCACACGGCTGGGCTTGCACCATGGGACGCCGGGCCCACACTTTGAATGGAATCCGACCCTGCACGGCTGCACTGCACGGTGAGCCAGCACGCCGGACAACGGCCCGCCCGCCACGCCGGCCGGAAAGTGTCTTCCCGTGCTCGCTCCCGTGGAGGGAACCCGTGTCCCGGAGCTCCACCTGGCATCCCAGAGGGGCTCCACGAGGGGCGCATCGTCGGCGGCACCGACTCAATGCCCACCCCTGTGGAGCGGCAGGCGTCCCTTCCCAGTAGGCTGCGCGTGTTTTTTACCTCACCACCGCGACAGGCAAGGCATAGGTGAAAGGGTCCACATTGTTCTGCAGGTATTTTGAGCCACAGAAGGAAAATTCATTTGAGAGACAGAGGGTGGGTGATAAAGGAAGAGCTGTAAACGCTGCTGTCCATCGCTCTGAGCTCCAATTTGCAAAAGAAAGGGCGTTTAAGGAGGAGACAGCGGCAGTAACAAAGACAAAATGACTCGGATCTAAAGTTGGGATTGTGCTGTGAACAGCAATCACGGAGCGCTTGTGCTCTGTCTGGGCTCGGCCTGCGCACATCTCCGCCACTCAGCTGCTTCAGGCGGCACCGAACCCAGCCTCCCACATCCCGGCAGTTGCACAGGAGGCCGGTGTACCCTGGCCCCCGCCACCAGGAGCTTCAGGTGACAGCCCAGCCGCCGGACTGTGTGAGTCACGGACCTCTGTCCCACTTCACACACCCACCCGCACCCTCAGCTAAAGAAGGGCACTGGCTTTGTTGTTGCTGCTGCCAGGAGAAAGCAGAGCAAGAAGGATGCTTACTGCGCATCTACGCACCATGTGTGGAACCCACGTGCACACGCCCGGCCTGCAGAGGGCGGCCCCACGCCGAGGGGTACCACTCCACGGCCTGTGTGTGTCAGAGCTGGGGCGACAGCAAAGCACACATAGCTCTGTGCTTCCCAGGCCCCAGGATTCCAACAGGTGCTGCAGGCAAAGCAGTGTTCTCGAAAGGCCCGGGTGGGGGAAAGCCAGGGTGCACTCACTGCAACTCAGGGCCCGGGACCTGAGGGTCGGTCCCCAGGAAGCTCTGCCCCAGGGGCTACCTGCGGCTACCTCTGGCTCCCATCCCACCTCCCTGGAGATACCAGGACGTTTCTTCCCCTCGCCTCCTCGCAGGGCTCTGGGCCCTGGGCTGGACACCTTCCAGACGGCAGAGATGGCTACAGTGGGTGCTGAGCCACTGCCACGGCCCTGTACTCTCGGATGGCTCCTGATGGGCTCTGCTCTGCTGCCTGGACGCTGTGCCCTTCCTGAGAGGGGGGAGTTAGTGTCTGAGGGCGCAGCTCAGTGGCAGAGGGCTTGACTAGCGGGCACAAGGCCTGGGTTCCACCAAGCACTGCAGTTAAGAACATTCCTTAGAGACAGGGGAATTTACGCTGGATGACATGAGCACAGAGACTTCTAGGAGACCAGGTTCACTCCGCAAACACAGCGCTAACCACAGCGAGAAGCTGCTCACACAGTAAGGGTGCCTGCGCCTGCTGCGGTCTTTCAAGATTCGAGCTATGCTCGCCCGGGCTCTGATGGAATCTCAGAGTGAATGTGGGGGGTTCTTATCAAAGCCCTACTATGTGCCTAGCACACGCAGGCTGACCACGAAGGCCCAACTGCAAACATAAATGTGCTTGCTGTAAACAGCCTTCAAATGATTCAGGAAAGGGACAACAATCCCCTGATTTTCTCCAAGGACTCCAGTGAGTATTACGCCCCACGTTGCCATGGCAACACCTCCCATCTCTGAGCCACAACAAAGCAGCCTGATGCGCGCTCTCACCTTTGGCCATCTTATTGAGAACCATGTCGATCAGGATGTAGGTTCCGCTCCTGCCGGCGCCATCACTGTCAACAGAAGGGGAGAGAGTGAGAACGCCGCCTGTCCCGTGGGCCGGCACCGAGAAGCCTTTCTGCTGGGGGCGAGGGGGAGGGGCGGGCACGTGCGCAGGAACCAGCCATTGTGTGTGGTGCATTTGTCTCCTTTTCCTCCAGCCTCTGGCCAAAGATGGGCTAAATCTTGTCAGGAAACAAAGGAAATAAAGAACTGTGTGGCTGAGTCGGGGTGATGGCCTCAGATTAGAAGTGCCCACGGCGCACCGTCCCCGCGCCTGAAGGGGGCGCCGTCCTGGGCGCGTGCCCGCCCCTCGGAGGCCTGTCCTTCCTCTCAGCAGCGGAAACGCGTGCAGCGTTTGTCCCTGAGCCGCAGTCTCATTCTGTCTCCTCCTCGTCCCACCAGCCGGAACAGGGGTATTTTGACTGGAGTTGCAGAAATGGTTTTAATTCTGTCTCAACAGCTAACTGAAGAGAACGAAAGGTCCTTTTCTGGGAGCTGACAGCCTCTGTGTCGCCCTTTCCGTGAGAAGCGTGTGGGCCACTCCTTTCCCACGGGATGCAGCGTGCGGGACTGAGGCGGGCTCTGGGCCCAAACGGGGTCTCCTCTGTGCTCATGGTGACGTCGGCTGGCACACGGCGCACACTCGCGCTGTTGTTCCTGCCAGAACCAAGGAGACTGAGGAGAGAGCGAATGTTTCCATTTCGAGACTAGGAAGTTGGCCGGGCCCGGTGGCACATGCCTGCAATCCTAGCACTTGGGAGGCTGAGGCAGGAGGACCATGTCGAGTTCAAGGCCATTTTAGGCTACATAGTGAGTTCAAAGCCAGTCTGAGCTACATAGCAAGACCTTGTTTCAAGAAAACACCAAACCAAACCAGAAGTACATAATTGGAGCCAGGTGTGGTGGGGGAGGTCTGGCATCTGAGGCTGAGGAGGGTTGCAAACTGGAGCCCAGCCAGGGCAACTTATGACTTAGCAAGATCCTGCCTTAAAATAAAAATTTAAAAAAGGCTGGGGATGCAGCTCAGCACACAGTCCCTGCATTCCATCCCCAGTGCTTAAAAAAAAAAAAAAAGCACGTGACTGACAAAGTGCTTTGCTCTCGGCTCCTGGCGAGCGTGCTGACTGTGATGCCCTAGAAGTCCCGAGTGAGCCCGCCAGCTGGTCTTTCCTAGTGACAAGCCCCTGGGTTTGGTTTTCACCTTGAGAAGCTGTGGCTGGAAAGAGAAATACTTCACACCTTGTGCTTCTGTCCACACCCAACCTCACTGTGTGGTTGTGGGAGATGCACACGCCCTCCTTCGCTGTGTGACCCAAAGGCTTGTCCTGGGCGGTCACAGCGGATGCGTGTGCTAGTGCCGTGTACAGCAGAGAGCCACACTTCACAAGCTTCCGGAGAAGGCGCCAGCTTGGTGCCTATGGGTGGAGGAGGCGCTGTCTACTCAGGAGCGCAGGGGACAGGGTCGTCTCCCCTCACAGACAGCTGTGGGTGCACACCTGTACACATCTGCAGAGATCTGGGGCTTGACCTTTGGGTCTTTTATTCCAGGCAGAAAGGTTCATTCTGTGAGGCAGTTCTGGGAAGTGGACTATGAGTCTCACACCACAAACAGCTGAGCGCTGAGTGTGGTGGAGGGGCCCTCTGCCTTGCCTCTGCTGTGAGGACCCTTTCTTCCCAGCGTGTGTATGGCCTGGGTCTCTGGAGTTCTTCCCAAGGGCCCAGACCCCGCACCAAGACCTGCAGGTGGCCACACCTCCTGCGACGACAGACCCCCTCCCTCTTTGAAGCCGGGCTGGCCACCTGCAGCGTTTGCACAGCCCCACACCTCTGCCGGGGCCCCCCTGGGGCTGATCAGACACATCTCTCAGTTGTGTGGTACCAAGAGGGTTTAGCGAAAAATAAGGTAGTGGGATAGAAATCTTTAGAAATAGATGATGGGACAGGATGTGGCGCTGGTAGGAATAAAACACCACTCCAGGTACGGTGAGGGAGGTGAGCAGCTCTGTTTAGCCAGGCGGCAGAGCTGATGGCATTTATACCTTTGGTTCCCCGTGGGCTACCAAGGAGACTACTCACTAAGCAGTAAGGAAGTCCAACTCCTATGCTAACTGTTCTGATCACTTCAGACATCGTGGAAACTTCTTAACCCACATTAAAAGTTGTACTTGCCTGCAGTGAACGATTATTGGACAAGAACGGCCCCTGTAGCACTTGTTTACTTTTCTGAAATAAAAAGAGATAAAAATTACAGAGATGCACTAAGACTGTGTTCTCCAAACTCCTAAGCCAAGGCAGCAGTTACACGCCCCGAAATCACTTTGCCACCACTTGTTTGCACAGGGAATAAAACTTGCACATACAAATCCGAAGATTTTTCTTTTCAGTATTATTCAATAGAGCTTTGAAAACAGCTCTTACACTTGCACAGGACTGTTTCCCCCTTTGCAAGTATGAGCTCTGGGGCTCTGGCCTTGACCCTGGGGGCGCCCCAGCACTCACGCCTGCCCTTCCCTCGGCTTTGCGGGTCTGACGTGGCTGTCTGATGCGTCACTGAACTTGTGGGTTGGCAGCTTATGCAAAGGATTTTGTACACCCTGTGCATCACGTTGGGAGAGGAATTACTACATTGTCTAAAAACAGCATTCTGGAACCTTGTTCCACCTGTCAGTCTTGCGTAAGGAGATCTAAATTACAGAGAAAATCCACAAAGTCCAAGACAGTTTCTTCCATCCTCATGAATCTGTATCTTTCACAACAGCCCCCTCATGCAGCAGAGGTTGTGAAAATTAACAATAAAAATATACTTATGACTTCACTAACCAGCCCCATCCAAATAAGTGGGCTCACTGTACAAGCTTCAAGTGGTTTTTCTAAAAAAATTTAGTGAGAGAACGACACATTTACAAAGCACATCAAAGTTCTCAGTAAAATGTTTCTCAATAACGCTGAAGGCAGGACCTCAGTTTATTGGCAGGGAGAATGGGTGACAAGCACTGTTCTGGAAGTGCTGCAGGAGTCCTACAACCAGAGACTCGAATTAAAAAGGTGGTACAGAAAAAACTTTTCCCCTTGAACTACAAACAGGAGCCCTCATGCTTCTCTGCAAGGGTTTGCTGCTGAGCACTGTGACTGTCAGGTGACAGTCACTGCAGCCGGCAGGTGCAGGGGCACGAGGAGGGAGGGGCGGCCGCAGGGCAGGATGAGACACGCCACCTGCAGACAGGCTGTGTTCAGAGCCCGCTCGGCCGCGCTTGCTGTGTGGAGCAGGCGGCACCTTCAGAGCTTTGGGGCCGCCGGCGACACTTTAAAGAGGGGACACAGGTGAGACAAGCCGGGTCTTCTCGGTTGCACTGCCCGCTCCACCAGAGCCATTCCTGGCGTGAGAAACAGATGGGAAAACGGGTCCACTGCTGTGCTCTCAAACGTGCCCACTCCTGACTCAGTGGAGCCACACAGATCTGGACCCCAGGATGGACCTGGAGCGGGAAGGGCAGAGCCCCGCGCTGGAGAAAGACCGTGCAGGGTGGGGGCGCTGCTCGCTGGTGAGTGCCTACACGGGGTACGCAAGGCCCAGGCTCCAGCCCACAAAAAAGAAAAAAAAAAAAAAAGAAAGGGACTGAGTGTGTGTGTAGAACCAGGGACTCACAGACCCATCCTCCTGCAAACAGAAAACCCTCACTCCTGGGCTGCGCCAATGTGGATGCCCTTGGGCATTTCGCACCCAGTCCTCATGTCTGAAAGACTGCGGGCAACCTGCGTGTTCCCGCCTGCCCAGCACTGGCCTGTGCTCACTTTCTCCTCGTGGAACCAAGCATAAAGGAATGCACACAAAAACCCATCGGCCCCACATCAGACGGCCTGTGAACTGCGCTGGTTTAGGAGGACGGCGTCTGAGACGGCACGGCGCTGGCCGTTTGCGTCGCTTAGCATCCCCTTCGGAAAAGCGCGCTCAGCGTCACCCTGGGTGGGAGAAGCTGGTAAAAGCAACCAGCGTGCTGGCTGCGGTGGCTGCACCCCTGCCTCACTGCTGTGGCCCCATCTCCGCCTGGGGAGCGTTTAGGATACCACCTTCTCCAGCGGCCCTGCAAGGCTACGCTGCCATCTTGACACGCCAGTCCCCAGCCCGCGCCAGCCCTACTTACAAAGAACCAACGAGCAGTCAAGGGCACCGGGGAATGGGCGCGGGGTGTTTGAGAACTTTATTTACACAGAGTCATGCACTTCGATCATCACACCGAGAGACGCCGCAGAGAGAAAAGCGAAACAATCGCACAGGGAGCCAAGCTGCCCATCCAGGCTGCAGGTTATTCATGGCGGCGAGTGGCTCGAAGCGTCCCAGGACTCTCAGACGCTTGCCAGCGAGCCAGAGGGCTCCAGCACCGAGAGCAGGTGGCACAGGAGGAGTCGCCGGAAGAACCAGCCCTCGGTCCCCGAGTGAGGAGGACCCGCCATGCACCACAGCAAGCAAAGGTGAGGTCGTTAGCGGTTCGGGGTCCCCCACATGTCCCCGCAGCAGTCACAGTTTCCAATGATCACTTTTGTGACTATGCAACTGGGCTCATATTACTAGCTGCAACATCACAAAAATGACACTGGCCACCGCTAATTAGCTGGCAAAGTAAGGGTTTGTCCATTTTTACAGTGAGCAGCGTTAGTGGATGCCATGGCACACAGTAGGTGAGAGAGACAGAGAGAAGTGGGGGCTGAGAGGGTGGTGGAGGAGGGGGAGAGAGAAGAGAGAATGAGAGAGACAGAGGTGGAGAGAGGGAGAGCGGATTCTGAAGCGAAGCCCTCACATGTGATGCTAATTATCTCTTAGCAGTTTCTCTTTAAAGTGTAAATGTGCTCCCTCTGGGCTCCAGAAACATTTAATTACACCTCGTGGGCTACCCCAGGCCAGCGTCTATGTTCAGGAGGGGGACCCTGGTGTCTGCAGACGGCGGGGTCTCCAGCAGCGCTGCACCTTGCTGGCTGCAGTGTGGGTGCCTGAGGGAGCCGTGCGTGGAGGGGCGTGTAGCCACTTCCCCCAGCTGTCTAGATGAGGCGAAAGGGTCTCGGTAAGGAACTGCTGGGTTCACGGCAGGAAGCCAGGGCAGCTCTGTCCCTGAAGCCTGTCCAGCTAGGCCTGGGGGTTTTCTCTCTCACAGAAACCTTGGTATACCTCTCAGACCCCGGAGCACGGTACTTTTGGGATCCCTGTTTTCTTGGGACGCTTGAACTCGAGTTTGAGCGTGGCTATGTTCTTGCTCATACATGGATACAGATGACAGTCTGTGTGCACATATGCACAAACACACAGACGAGTCAAAGACCGGCCTTGTAGGAGTGGCCGTCTTTGGGGCTGCATCCCTTTTGCCAGTAACGACTGTTTTGGAAGACTACTTCAGGAAACTATGTAAGCTCGTCACATCTTTAGATATAAATCTGCATTGAGAAAATGTATCAAGGGGCCAGGACCCTGGGGTGAGCAGCAGGGTGTGCGTGGCTGCGTGTCACGTGCTGGGGCATTCCTAGGGGTGGGGACCGGGCTGACAGGTGACACCATATTCTTGTCCGTCCTTGACAGAGGTCACATGCTATCTGATCTAAAGAACAATTCAGATAAAAGTGTTTTGTTTTTCAAAGTGGACTAGAAGGCAAAAGAAATATTATCATGAAAAGCTTAGGAATCTGTTAAACACAATCAAGAAACCCAGAGCTGAGTCCGAACCCCATCTTTACAGCAATCCTTTTGTCCCCACCACCCCTGGGTCTCAGAGCTCACACCTGGGTGGACAGTGTCCAGACACACACTGTGGCAGGGACAGTGTGGGCCGGGGCACTGCGGATGTCCCTGCGCTGCTGGGTGGCACAGGGAGCCCGGCCACTGTGCCCTGGAGCACGTGCACCTGCCTTCTTCGAGGTGTTGCCCCCACCCCCGGAGGCTAGCACTGCCCTTGGTCGCCACCACGTGTGACAAGCAGACCACGCTTCTGTCTCACGTCTGCTTTGGTATTGCGCTGTTCACATCCTTCTGCAAGACAAAGTCCAGCTCTCCACTGCTCAGTAAACACACTTTAAAATGAGAAGATGTGCTGGTGACCGGCTGACCAGAGCCGTAAACGAAAGAGGGATCTTTAAGAACTGTCAGCCTTGAAACCACACTAGAACACCTACAGTCCCAGGCTGATGTGTGAGGCCTCCCCTGAGTACTCCACGGTGGACTCTAGCCCCACCCTGACTAACGCCCCCTATACAACCAGACGGGTGGCCAAACTAACAACCCAGCTCTGTCCACCAATATCCTGCGAAATATAAGCTGTCAGCTGAAGAAGCTTATCAAAAACTACAGCCGTATTTCCACAGTTCTAAGATGCCGCCCCTCGGGCATCAACACCACTGCATCTCCTGTCCACATCGTCCTTTCCTCCCTCCCTGGTGCTCCTCATACAGGAGCGACCCCACAGCCGGGGCAGCGTCTTAGAAGCAGGAAGCCTGGGCCCCATCCCTCGCTCCTGGCCTGGCTCTAGCTGTATCCCTGGGGCGGCTCTGGGTTTTACCTGCGGAAATCCAGAAGCGACCTCGTGGAGGAAGGGACGCCCTGGTCATACCAGCTCAGGAAGTGGAACTGAGTCACCGTGCGCGTCTCGTGGGTCTGAAGGTTCTTCAGGTAGAAGCTCCGCACCAGAAAGTCCTCACACCAGATGTGCTCCGAGACCAGATTAACCTGCGGGAGGTGGGGGCAGGCACAGGAGGGACGTGGTGAGCCTGGGGGATGCTGAGCGCCGCGCTGCTCTTGAGGCGAGAGGAGGAAACACTGTGCAAGGTGACACGTGTGCCCTGTCACCAGGGCTGGCCTGGGCCTCCCCACCCCCTCCCAGGGTTACACAAGAGATGGCTGTGTGTGCGTGTGTGCATGTGTGTGTGTGTATGTTCAGTGCCACTTATGGGCTTGAAAGTCAGTTTTAAGAAGGTGTTATAATATAGAACCACTCTAGCCACTGAGGACAGGTGGCTGGACAGAAACCGCCCTGGGGCAGACCCCATGGTGCCCGCTGCAGTCTCACCAAGGCCAGGGAGGGCGAAGGGCTGAGGCCCACCCATTGTCCTGCTTCAGGGACCGCCAGCCACAGGGGTGTGGCCCAGGGTTTGGGTAAGCTTGGAACGCACTGCCCACTGTGTGTCCCTTGTCTCCTAACCTCAGAGCACAGCGGGCCAAAGGGTGCCCACGTTCAGTGAGTTCATGCTTGGTGTGGGAGAACACCCAGCCAGAGCAATCCTCTAGGAGCAGCTTCTCCTAAGCTAAAGGCCCAGTGCCGCCAACACCAACTGCTAATTGAGCCAGGGGGCAGGTTCCACAGTGGGACCCGCCAGACACTGGCATAATGGAGCATTCTCGTAAGTCCGGGCGGCTGGTTCACTCGGATGGCCCAGCCACATGCAGTGTGAACTTCTGGGTTCTGGCTGGCCAGCACCTGGACCCCTCTGTGGGTGTGATGTGCTCACCGCCACCCGGAACTGTTCTAGCCTTGTGGGGAGCATGGGCCAGGGCTGGTGGCCTTGCCCACAGCCGCCGAGCTGGGGACAGGCTGCCTGGTCCTTGCCTAGGGACAGCAGGCCCAGGGCCCTCTCATACCTCATAGATGTGGTAGAGGTTGGAGCCCTCGTCAGGCCAGTAGTGGTGGCACTGCCGGACGCCGTGCTCCGTGAGCGGGGTCAGCATGACGATCACCGCGCAGCCGCTCTCCCACACCATCTGCAGGCAGAGGCAGGCCGCGGCCAGCATGTCAGCGAGGACCCTGTGCGCTCAGCACAGGGCCTGGGCACACGTGGCGTCATCCACACCCTGTGCAGAGCAAAGGGGCCTCGCTGCCCTGCAGCGGTTACATGGCCTTCACAGAGATATCTATGAGCAACCTTCTCAGATGTCCATTTGGTGTCAGAAAGAACTTCCATTTTAAATACAGATGTAAAATCTAATTAAGGTCCTGTTATTTAAAAGAATTCTCCGTACTCTGAGGAGCTAATTTAAAAATAACAACGCGCAATGTATTAACCATTGTTACCCTCTTATTATCTTGTTTTGAAATTTTGTTTTTTCTCTTTAAAATAATAAAAAATTCTCATATCTCACTAAAATGCTTTCTTGTCAGAGTTCATGTTATTGAACTTTCTCACTGAATTACATTTTAAAAATCAAATGTGTGGACAATATTTTCTTCCTTTACCATTGATTTATGTCCCTGTGGGGGTATACAGCCAATATCCTTTGGGTACTGCACGGTGTACTGTGTGTATCAGAATTAAAGCAACCTCCTGGGGTGTTCACAAAAAAAGCCCACAAATAAATATGAGCTGTGCCTAGACCCGTGCACCTCCCCGCTTAGTGCCAGCCCAGCAGGAGCGACTCCAAAGCCTGCCTCTTGCTCTAAGGCCTCAAACCTGTTCTGCCAAATTGGCACTGGCCACATCACCATTTAATGTGCCTCCAGCAAGCAGAGGGGCTCACTGAAGCCATTATGAAAATGTGGAGAAACACAGGTTTTATGAGTGTCGTAAAAATACAATGATCTAGATCATAAACTAATCACTGAGTACTCTGCGGGGGCCACCAGAGTGTGACACCACGGAGCCCCCGTCTGAGGAGGGGTCCTCGAGCACGGCGGGCTCTCCGGGGCTCCCACCCACAGCGCCTCGCTCCAGGGAGCCTGCTGGCCTCTGAAGGTTTGGTTAAGATGAAATCCAAATAAAACAATTTAAACTAACAGTCCAAGGGACCCCGGGGGGAATATTTCCTTTAGGTCACTGTGTGTAGACGCAGGGAGGGTGTTTCTAAACGGCACGGCTCATAAACACAGTGTTGGCTAAATGGCAGCTCAGCTGGGTGCCCTGGCACAGGCTGCACAGTGATCTGCCGCAGGTCCTATGTCTCGCCAAGGAGGGAGGCCAGAGCCCGGCCCCGTGCCCTCCTCCACCCGCAGTGCCTGCCCAGCGAGACCCCAGAATGTGTCGGAAAAGTCAAATTTAGACACCGGTGGGCACACAGATTATTACTGAGAGCTTCAGCCCGCTAGGTGATGCTGTCGACAGGCCTCAGTGCTTTTTCTTCCTGGGCTTGGTCACCCAGCCGGAACACAGTGCCTGGGAATGTGGCCTCATCCTGACACCAGGTCTCTGAGGTCCTACGTGGAGGGGTTCTGACCCACTACAGTGCTGTCCTTACAGGAAGAGGAAGCATGGGGTGGGCCAGGACACGGAGGAGGGCAGATCACAAGCAGATGGGCAGGACAGGGCAATGCTGCCAAAGCCAATGGGTCCTGGGGCCAGCGCGCAGCCCTGCTGCCCCTGAGCTAGGACTTCCGGCTGCCAGAACGGAGGGTACGTTTCAGTTGTCCCGAGCCAACCAGTGGGTGGCACTGTCACAGTGGCCGTGACACATGACCTCGCCCCTGGGCACATTGCCCACCCAAGCAAATCACGGCAGATGTTGCAAGCCTCTAATGCCATCTGAGTTCTACGTCCAACTTAACTAAAACATGCAAAAAGAAGTATGGGCTCTCCTCACTCGAAGACCTTCTTGAGCATCAAGGGTTTAACCCATCTAAAGGCCGGGGAAAGGACCTGACAGACATTTGCCCAAAGAAGACAGAAGGCCGGCAGGGTACGCAGACGTGCTCAGCGCCCGGGCCAGCGGCTGTTACCAGAAAGCTGAGGGCAAGCGGCACCGCTGTGGAGAAAGGGGCCTCGCACACGGTGGGGTGTGAACTGGCAGGGCCGGCGGGGAAGAGAGTGAACATGGCGCCAGGCTCAGTAACCCCAGTCCTGGGTATGGATCCACGGAGCCAAAATCAGCTGTCAAACAGACGTCTGGCTCCTGAGGCTCTGCAGACCGTCACAACGAACAAGAAACAGAAGCCAGGCAAGCGAGCATGGGTGCACGGGCAGACACAGAGAACACGGCATCTACACTCCGTGGAACACTACTCAGCCCTGAAGAGGAGGAAGTCTCTCGTCTTCATCCTCTGGGGAATCTGCAGGAGATCTCGCTGTGTGTGATCGGCCCCCACTCCCGCATGGGGGTGAAAGTGGCACGGGTGGAAGTGGGGAAGGAGGCACAGAGGCCCCGGCAGGCACAGACTTCTGTCCTGCAGACCTGGGGCACAGGGCGGTGGCTCTCGTGAGTGGTGCTGCACTGTGTCTGCACGCTTGCTGGGAGGGCTCTGGGGTCCTCTGCTTGATGGTGACGGTGGTGCTCACACCTCAGATGTGCACAGCTCAGCAAGCCCAGCCTGCGGAAGCCACACTGGACCTGACACGGGAACCGCGCCTGGGCCTCACCTAGGCTCTCACCTCTTTCCTCCACCAGATTCCCCCGCCTCAAGATGAGGTCGTCTGGTGACTGCTTCCACCCTCCAAGGCACTGAGCAGAGTGAATTATTCCGCTGATTTGGAATTTATGTCAAAAGAGAGAACTCAGAGACACCCTAGCAGAGGCCTGTGCGGCAGTCCTCCCGGGACCTCTTAAATGCACAGAAAGGTGTTTCTGAGAAGCAAGCGCCCTGTCCGTGCACGTGCGCAGCCGCCCGCACAGGCGCACTCTTCCTGCGGGAAAGGTCGCGTCGCTGTGACCCTGGCACGCAGCCCTCTGCTGTGTCACTCTGCTTCCCGGTGGTGCTGAGGTACACAGAAGCCTGGAAACGAAGCTGCTGGCTGAACCCTGGCACCAGGTGCCAGCCGGGCCTCCTATGTCACCCCTGAGAGCTTCCTGGCGCTGTGATTTCATGGTCTAAAATAACCGGAGGAAAACCGGGTCTCTGAGGCCTTTGCTGGAGGAACCCAGCCCTGCCCCTGTTGCCAGAGGACAGCTGCAGACACTCAGCCGAGCCTCCACGGTGCTGGTCGCCGATGGAGTTGCTGCCGGAGGGTGATGAAAGCGCTGTCCTGTCTCCCACCCTCAACTGGTGATGCACCCACCTGCATCTCAAAAGTCAACAAATCCACGGGCGTGGACTCACTTTGGAGAGAGCACGGGAGGGGACGTGGGCCAGAGGAGGGTGGTGCGCTGCCGAGGGGCGCCCAGGGCGACATGGGTGGGGTTGCCTGTAGCTGCTGCTGCCCGCGCCTGTGCCCACCCGCCCACGCGGCTCCGATCTGGCTCACTGGAGTCCTTGGAGGGGCGTGGTGGCGGGGTGTCCCGCGTGTCACCGGGTGCCCATGGCGGTGCAGCCCATAGCTGGCTTTCTCCATCCAGCCTGTGCGGCCATGCTGGGTGACCCTGTCACCGGCTGTCCCCACTGGCCCGAGCACGAGCCACATGGAATCTGGAGTCTCACCCTGTGTCTGTGGTTCAGATGAAGTGCGCACAGTGTCTCCTTGGAGAACAGGCCGCTGTGAGGGCCCTGCACGTCTCCAAGTCAGGACCGGAGGTAAATTTGTCCGACCTGGTGAGGAGGAGGAGGCCGCCTGGGAGGAGGACGACGACAAGGGGACTAAGCACACACAAACGCAGAGCAGTGGCTTGTTTTCAGCTGTGATTCAGAAAGCCCCCTTGAAAAGCACCTCAGGACGTCTCTTTGCACCTGAGCCTAACTCAAACGTCCCTGGGTCACTTTCCACGGCAGCAGCCCCGCACGCTCATGGACACGGCTCCCTAGGTCATGTTTGTAAACGCCAGCTCCTGTGTGAATTTATGTACAGAAAACCCAGCAAGACTTCATATTTGAAATAAGATGTCCCAGAAAATCTAGGGGCTGTGGTTCAAGCACATACACATCAGCATTTCCTTTAATCCAATCACGGTTTGCAGTATGTTGCCAGCTGCCCGCCTGTGCCTGACAGCCCTGGCGCACCCTCCATACCTTGGCCAGGAGATGTGGAGTCTCTGCCATCACTCACGGCCAAGGAGACAGGGACGAAGAACTGACAGCAAAGTGGGTTGGGTGTGTGTAGCACCCTGGCCTCAGGCTGGACGCTGGGCATGGGTCTGCCTGGGCAGCTGGGGGCGCTGAGGCTGCTGCAGACAGGTGCCCATGAGGTGGCGGACCAGCTCTGGCCAGCCAGACACAGCACTCTGGGGTTAGAACATGTTTGTAGCCAGGTGGTGCAGGGCCTCCGTCCACCAAGGCAGGCAGCCTCTCTGGAGGCCCCAGTGGGGTTCTTGGAGAGGTTGTTTTCAATGTGGCCATTTGTCTCCTAGTCCTGTCAGGGCTCCTGGTGTCTCCCCTTCGGTGGTTTGCACATGGGAGTAGTCATGACCTTGGATATCCTGGTGCTGCGTGTGCTGCAGGCTGGTGTCAGACCAGCTGAGAGTTACTCAGGAGTTCTGAACAAGACGGCAAACCCTCACAAGGCCGCACAAATGCTCCTGATTGGAATTTCCTATAAGCTGGGCATAGTGACACACGCCTGAAAGCTGAGCATGCTGGAAGCCGAGGCAGGAGGAGCTCAGGTTCAAGGCCAGTCTAGACAACTTTGTGACTTAGGGAGATGCTGTCAAAAAATAAAAAGGGGCTGGGGATGTAGCTCAGTATGAAGGGCCTGGGGTCAGCCCCAGCAGTGCACACACACAGTTCCTGTCGTGTAAACGGTCCTCCCTGGGGTCCAGGGAGTGTGGAGCCTGGCCACCCGGCAGACCGTGATGGCACCGTCTGGGGAGAGGCCACCAGGCCAGGCTCTCCAGGTGGCAGCCCCACCAAAAACCTTTTCACTCCCGTGGGCCCCAGCTGTCCCCTGGCCCCCGGGAACTCTGGTCAGCCTGTGTGTGACCAACACGAGGTGCAGTGGGTCTGGAACCATGGTCGCAGGATGGAGCAGCCCCTTCCAGATGTGGGCTGAGCAGCCTCAAGGACGGGAGGAGTCCGGACGGAGGCTTTAGGCAGTGCAGCCCAGGACCACACTCTTTAAAAAGTGCTCACGTCACAATGACGCCTGATGCCCCAAACTGGGTATTTTTCCTTTAAAATATGGATGGTTTCTAAATTTGTTTGCTCCTTTCCGGAAAAGCCGACCTCCGCTGGCATGGGCGCCCATGTGGGGCACTCGCTGTTCTTGTGGACGGGATGGTAGTGGCTTCTCTCCTGTGCGCACCAGTGAGGCCTCCATACTCATGGGCTCCACGGTTGTAGATTCAGTTCACGTGGATTGGAAGTATTTGCAGAAAACTGTGGGCACAGGCCACGCACAAACATCCTCCTTCCCGTCGCTTCCTGACGGACACGGCTAGTGATCTTCACACACATTCACACACTCAGACTCAGTGTTCTGAGTAACCAGAACTGCTCTGATGACAGGAGGACACAGGCAGCCACGCGACCAGCCCATCGTCCTCTACCAGGACCAGAGCAGCCAGGTCAGCCATCTGTGCGTGGGGTGGTCCTGGAGCCAGTCCTCTCCTGTATGGGGACAACTGCATACTTAGCTCTGAAATTTTAAAATGTAAGTCAGAGGGCCAGGGATGTAGCTCAGTGGCAGAAGCGCCTGCCTGGCAAATGCAAGGTCCTGAGTTCGATTCCTGGTACCAAAAAAAATGTAAGTCAGGTTTTCAGAAATAAAAATCCTAAGACGCATGCTGTGTCTGTCAGGGAAGAGTTCCACCGCGAGGGAAGTAGTCTGTTAGGGGACAGGACAGCCCATCCCATACTGGATGTCCAGGCTTTGCTCTGACTGTGCCCAGCAGGCCAGGGACTGGCACTGGGAGGTCAGTGCCCGAGCTCAGAGGGCGCGTGGCCCGGGGGCTGGAGAGGCCTTGAGGTCTGGGGGCCAAAGCCTGGGAGTCACATATGGCTCCTTCCGCCTCCCCTTGGCCTCGTCATGGCCACGCTGCCCTGCTGAAGAAGTGTGACACCAGGCTCCTCCTCCCTCCCAGCCTCTCTCTGGACACCACAATGGCCACAGGACTTGTCATGACCCTGTGGTGGGCAGCAGCGAGCTGCTCAGTAAAACCTGCTACTTGTGACATGGCACTTGGAGGAATGGGGTCCCCATCCATGTCTACTCAGCATGTAGGGACGTGGCCACAGACTGGGAGGGACGGCATCCCTGTCCACATCCAGTCAGAACCTAGCTTCATGCCACTGTATTGGTGAGGGCGGAGTCCCTACCACATCCTGTGAGAATCGGGGGATGTGGGCACTATACTGGGGAGGACACTGGCAGCCCACGCATGTCTAGTAACAACTTGCGGGGGGATTTCATTTAGGGAAACTGTCTTTGCTGATGTTGCCAGGGAAGATGAGGTCACCACAGCTAGGATGGGCCCCATGACTAATGACCAGTGTCTCTGAAGGGGGAAATCTGGACATGGAAGCAGACACTGTGGGGAGGAGGCCATGTGATAACTGGGGCAGAGGCCAGCGAGATGCAGAGGGGTGCTGCCTAGGGAACTGGGAACCGCGGCACCACCGGAGCTGGGCAGAGCCTGGTAGCTCTTCCCTCCAGCGCCCAGGGGGACCAGCTCTCCACACCTCCGTCAGGACTCCTGGCCTCCCGAGCCGAGCGAGCACAAACCCTGTCCTCCTAAGCCACCTGCTGTGTCACTGGCGCAGGTGTGCATGGCCTTTCTCCACCAGCTCTGCGTCACAGCGGCCCTCAGGCCATTTCACTACTGCTGACAAAGCACAGCTGTTGCCTGCACTGGCTCAGGCCAACACCCCAAAGCTGAGGACGTTTTGCTGGTCGTTTCTACAGTGCATCTCGAGGTCCGCGGTCAAGGCTGGTTGAAGGCATTAGTCCAGATGGTGAGAAGGGGCTTAGCTCTGCTGTCTGCCACCAACAACTTCGTGTTTCAAATCGAGTTTTCTTCCTGAAGATACTTACCCACTTCTGTGGACTTGGAAGATTCCGGCCTCTGCTGAGTGCATGCCTTGCGTTTGGGTGTTTAAGGATGTCTGTCTGGGGCTGGGCCATCAGTCAGTGCAGAAGAACAGGCTGGAAGGATGCTGACATCTGCAGATGCAGGACTGGGAGGGGGCTCTCCCCGCCGCGCTCTGCAGTTTGCTGGGCCAGCTGTGCACCTGCTGGCTGTGCTGTGTAAGGAGCACCCCCGATGTGACCAGGTGTGAGCACAGCATCCCACCACAGGGGTGTGGGGGAGGGGCGAGGCCAGCTTCTGCGGTCAGACCTCCTTGGGGACTTTGCTGCTAAGGGCGCAGGGACATCCCAGCCTGACACTGTGTTTCCAGGAGCTGTTGCATCCTGACCGAGGCGTCTCACTGGTCCGGTACTACCCCTCAGGCCAACATTTTCTCTGTTGATATCGCTTCGAGATATTTCCTTTGTATTCCAAGAATGTGCTCCTTGAGAGCTCTCTAAAAGACACAGTGAGCTGTGGGCAAGGCTGGAAGGAGCGACCTGCAGCCACTGCGCTGTCTAGGTACTCAGGCAGAAAGAGGGGCCTCGCTTGGATGCGGGTTTGGGTGCAGGGCCACGCATGGGACGTGGGTACAGTGTGCTCCGTGACCACGTGTGCTCACAGGGGGAACTGCAACCTTCACAGTGGAGGGCCCTTGTGCCTGGGCCGAGGGCTCCAGGCCAGGGCTTCGGGCTCCGCGGTGAGACTTCAGTGGCGCGAAGAGCCAGGTGCACTAAGAGTAGGCTGTGATGTCAACACGTCGAAAGCTTCAGCTTCCTCTCCCGGCCCGGTCTCTCTCGGGACTCACCTGGGAAACCCTGGCCCTGCCTGATGCCCAGAAAGCCCAGCCTGACGGTTCTCCGGCACAGAGACCAGTGTCCTTCCCTTCTGGGAGGGGCGAGAGAGGGTGGACAGCAAAGTTGGGATGGGAGATGTGATCGCACTGGCTGACCTGTGCCATCTACTTACTGTCATGAGTTTCCAAAGGAGAAGACGGGGCCACCTCTGCGGTCTAAGCAGCCCAGCGGCAGCGCGACCTCACGTGGCTGTCGCCACACCCGCCGGGTCACTGCCTCTGTGTCTGCCCTGGGACATAGCAAGCCCGAGTGAGGCGGAGGCCACGCCCACTGCTGGGGAGCACACACGCTGCCCAGGACACGGAGCCACTGTGCAGCTTTGTCTTGAGGTTCGCTGGGGGTGATGCAGAACTCTGCTCTGATTTAGGGACTGTTAGCAGCCTCAGTGTCAATGGCTGCGGCTGCTGACCCAGGCTGTGCTGGACGGGGCACTCCTCGGAGGAGGGGAAGCTGTATGTCAGCACCATCTTTACCTTCCTGAGGCCGAAGCAACAGGCGTGAGGCACATCAGAATAAAATACAGCAGTGTAAACGCGTTCACTGCACGCCCTCACACTGTGTAAAGTGACACTGTGGCGTGAAAAGCAAAGATCTTTAAAGCATTCAGCATCTCAGAGGGGGTTTTTCTACTCAAACTTGAAGACAGAAAGATCAGCGATGATGATATTAATGGATGTCTAAGTTCTGGGATCCCATGACATTGATGAGCACCTGGAACAAGTTTGAACTGGCTCAGGCCAGGGATGTAGCTCAGCGGCGCAGCGCCTGCCTGGCAAGCGTGAGGCCCTGAGTTCGATTCCCGGTACCAAAAAAGAAAATAGTAAAAGGAAAGACCAAAAAAAAAAAAGCCCCTTAAGTTTAAACTGGCTTAATGGAATTCAAGGAGCAGTCCTGGCCAATCTATTAAGATTTTATTTTTATAAAAAGTAGATGGTAAAGAAGACTCACCTGCCAGAAGTCAGCCACCGTGGCGGGCAGCGGTCCTTGGGTGGTGATGTATGCAGGGTTCCTAGGGTCATGGTCCATCTGCAGAGACAAGATGGCCGTGATGGGGTAAGCTGTGTGGCCGGGGACGCCAGAGAGGAGCCCGGCTGAGGAGGACAAGGGTGGCAGGACCAGCAGGGCACCAGGGGCACCACAGCCACATGCAGGGACCCAGTGCAGGCACCATACCTGTGTGCTGGGCCTGAGCCTGGGCCACAGGCAGGATGAGTCCCAAGGCCTGACACCGAGCTTCTAACAGTGGCATCAACAGAAACATAGCCCCCGGGAGCCCCGTGTGTGTCAGGGGCTGATGGTCTACATGGCCTACGCAGCAGCACTGTCAAAGGGGCCAGAGCTCGGCTGCATGGCCTCCAGTACCCCAGGCTTTGGGCCCACCTGCTAAAGTGAGCGCCCTCCAAGAGGTATGCAGAGGTCTGCAGAGGCATGGGCACCTGGGGCCCAGGGACAAGCTTGGCATGTCTGAGGGGCTCAGTCAGGTACCAGGGCCTGCCTGGGCCATGCTTGGGGTGAATGCATGTGGTCATGGGCCAGCCTCAAGGGCCACCCTCCATCCGGCCCTGCCAAGCAGCTCTGGATTGGGGTGACATGCCTCATGCATATGAGGACTTCCAGCGGGGACTCCAGGCTGGCAGACCTGAATTACAATGTGATAGTCAAAGCCTGGTGACACAGGGACAAAGTACAAAGAACATAAGGACAAAGCTTGAGAGGCCAGTGGGATGGAAGCCACTGCAGAGAGTGTCATGCCTGGGCTGCCTGGTCACCCTGCAAAGGACAGGGCACCTGCCTCTCTGTCCCCATGTCACAGTCACCTGAAAGCTCTCCTCACTCCAACAGAGGCCCCATGACCCACTGCAGGCAGGAGGCCACGGGACCTTGCCGGGCAGACAGTGCCTGCTCAGATATCCGCCCTCCCCACACGTATGAGGACACAGTCAAACGACAGACACGGGATGCTCTGAGGTTAAAGATTTTCCAGTGGTGAGACATGAAAGTGTTTTAACCATATGTAAAATCCTTTGTCCCTTTAAAACACTTGGCCGCCATCAAGCTGGAGGCCATGGGGACACACAAGGACGCCCTTGATGAGGTGTGGGAGCAGGTGTGAGTCACCCCTGCCCAACACAGCACGCGCTAGCAGGGGCAGCAGAAAAGCTCCATCCACCTAATTCGGGGGTTTGTAACTGAAACTGGGCCTTGTTTGGAAATTCACCTTCACGCACACAATAGGGGTAAAATTATTCTTCCCCTCGAAAGCCCCAAGTAAAATACTGCAGTAGAAAAACGCTTGGCAGAAAGAAGGAGTTTGTTTAGAATGTGCCCTTGCTGGGGGACAGCTATTTTTGGGGACCCTGTGCCCTCCCTGCGGGTGGATGCACCCGAGAAGGGGCACACCCTGCCTGTTGTGCTTCCTTGCCCTGAGCAGCATGTTTAGAAACTGTTCACGCTGGCAGGTCAGGTGCCTTCCAAACGAGAAATGCGTGATTCAGAGCGAGTCGGAGGGCCTGGGGATTTAGCGCAGTGGCACAGTGCCTGCCTGGCAAGCGCAGGGTCTTGAGTTCCATTCCCGGTACCAGAGAAAAACAAACAAACAAACAAAAAACAGAGTGACAGTAGGGACAGGGTTTCCGGAAGGCGGCATGCCAGCTTCTGGGATGGGTCTTAGCTGCTGAGATTTAGAAATTCCTCCACCCCGCCACCACCTCAACACCCCCAAGGTAAACAAACGAAGCAAGGCCTTGGGAGGGGACGGCGGGCAGGGGTCTGCCCTTGGCCTCCTCCTCCTGCTCCTAAGCTACCCTCTGCTGGGGTGTCCCTCTCAGCCACACTCCCTGGATAGTGTGGGGTTGGGTGGGGTGCAGAGCCCTGCTGTAGCCCCGTGTGAGGCAGAGCAGCAGACGCTCTGCACTGACAGAGGCCTCCTGGTAGTCGCTTGTCACTGCAGGATCACAGTGCAGGGGAGTGGCCGGTCCACAGCACTGCCGTCTCCAGGGAGGCTCCGGCAGGCCTTCCGCAGCAGGCGCAGCTCTGCTGTCTTCCTGTGCCTCTCAGGTGCCCTGATCGCATGTTCTGTCTGCCCCTGCCTCCGCTGCCTTCCGTCTCTCTGTGATGGGCTTTCTCTCTGGGTGGTGCTGCGTCCCATACACCAACACCGTGACCACGGAGAGTCAGTGCAGTGCGGGCCCTGCTGCCTGTAAAGTGGGGGTGTCACGGAGGGGTGTCGGACATCACCTCTAGGTGCCTGGCAGCTCCGGGCATGTGTGCCCGTGCCTGTGGGCTGGCCTCCACATACACGCGTGTCTTGCAGTGAAATCCTTGGACTCGGTGTTCTGGGCGCCAGGCCTGTGTCCTCAGCCCGCCTCTCCCTGTGAACCGCTGTGCAGCGAAGGGCGGCCCCAGGAGCCAGTCCTTACTAAGGGCTTCTGCAGGTCATGGATAGTCCAGTGTGACTGATCCTACGTGACTTCACAGTGACTGATGGCCAGAGGACACCGGGGCTAGGTGCAACAGTATAATTTTGCTTGAGCAATTTTTTTTTTTAGAAAAACGAAAACCATTAACCTGTGTTGACACCATTGTCCCTTGGTGGACCGACCTCAGGAAGGGTCCCTTCTGAATGCAGGGTCTGGGATCTGCCATCAGCGGTGGGGTGACAGTCCTTACATGAGGTGACTGGCTGTTCAGCTCATGTGACAAACCCCAGCAGCAGCTTCCCCAATCTTCCAAGGCAAGTGGATGATTCCAGAGACGGAGCATTCAACCTTCCTAGACCACAGACCTTGTCCCAAAGCCCAGTACTCATGGGGACAGAGGCCCACTTGCGGCCCCTGGAGGTGCCTCTGTAGGGTGTGCGTTTCCACACCTGGCAAAGTTCACCAACGATTTCTTCAAAACAGACTTGAGCTGGGTTAACAGGTTGGGTTAACAGGTCAGGTGCCAAGAGTGGTGTCTGCCAGGGCCTCCATTCCAGAAGCCAGCGGGAGAGACACCGACGCCCCTAGCACGAGTCGTTTCATATTTATTCCTGAGCTGAGACTTCCTGAGCACAGCACTGAGAGGAAACCATCATCATACACGCAGACGCTTGGCTGCAAACAGCCCCTGAGAACCAAGGGTCACCCTCACACTGCCGGCCAGTCTCTCAGGAGCCTCAGGCCACCTTGCTGCCGTCCTTTGCTGAGGAAGGAGCTCCCTGTCCGTGCTTGGCTCAGGGGCATGCATTTGAACGAAAACAGTGAACAATCTCTCACCTTCAGTTAGTCACCTTCAGTGAGCCACCTGCAGTGAGCTTGTTTTCAGGGCCCACGAGGACCGTCAGGCCTGGGCCTGGTCATTAGCTCTTGTGCCATTGGTGCCCCAGCTGGCGAGTGACGATCCCCGGCCCAGCAGCCTCCTCGGGAGTAACTCAGCTGAGTCCTGAGAGAAGCCGATGGGTTTCTCTCTCGGACACCCAGCAAAGGAGCAGAGCTCCCCCCTGCTTTCATGACCTCTGATTTAAAAGCAAAGATTGCACGTTATTTACTACTGGGTGGCTTCCCTGAAATTTAATGAGCACTAAGTACAAATATGACAGATGTAATTATCGTAGCTTCATTCTGCACAGCCAGGGATGTGTGCTGTAATTGCACGCTTTCCATTCTGCAGCGGCTGGAAGGTCATTATCACCCGGCCTGCAGTTATTTCACAGGGAAGAGGCACGGTGGGTTTTCACTTCATTCCTACAGCTCAAATTTGACCAAAAAAAATAGCACTGCGGTGTAAAGAAGAAACGGAAGAGGCACCGCAAAATTACTCCTCTGTCCTGCGCCAGCTTCTGCCCTACGTCCAGGGGAGGGAGGCCGTTCTGGACTTGCACTGGGGAGGGGGCTGCTGCACAGACACTGGGCAGAGATCCACCTCCCCATGCCCCGCCCAGCAGCCAGAGTGCGGCCGCTGCACCTCACGTGTGCCATGGAGCCGAGCAGCGGGACACCTCCACCACCGCGCAGACTCCTGCTGCTGGGATGCGAAGGTGACAGCTTTGCTGTTCACTCTGGCCGTGAAGTCTGGTGTGTTCCAGGAAAAGGGGACGACCGCTGTAATAAGAAAGTGGCATTTCTTTTTCTTCCCTTTGGTCGTTGTTTCTTTGGAGCTGGGAGTTAAACCTGGGGCTTTGCTTATGCTAGAAATGTGCTCTACCACTGAGGTACAACCCAGCCCTTTCAGACAGTGCTGAGTGGCCGTGACTGTCACCTGCCAGTCAGAGACCAGTCCAGGGACTACAGGCCTTGTTCCCAAGGAACGGGGCCTTGGGAATGGTTTGTGAATCATGAACTGGCTCAGTGCACAAGGTGCTGGCTGCTTCTGGATGGGTCTTGTGGAGAAGGACTGCTGATCAGTGCCAGGTGAGAACATCCAGGGCAGATGGATGCATCTGTGGCCACTTCTGCAGGGTGAGGAGATCATCCTCACGGCCCAGGTCGGAGCAGGTGGGTGGAGACCGCGTACCCAGGCCCCGCTCCCTGTGCTGAGCGTGCTCTCCTGTGGCCATGACGCATCAGAGAAGTGTGCCGCAGCCGAGGATGCGCTGCCGTCCGAAGCCCTGTTCTCACCAACAGCCGCTGACCCAAAGGCCAGAGGGCTGGGGGCCCTGTGGGCAGGCTGTGACCCTGGAGATGAGCTGAATGCTCTGGACCTCGCCGGGACAGTGCGCCCTGCAGGCTGAGTCTGAGCAGCCGCGTGGAGTGGGAAACGCTGCAGCGCTGGTCACAGACCCTGCTGAGTCGCGGCTTTCCTGCCTGGTGTCACCAAGGGTCAGCCGGGGCCTCCAGAACCCTGGCTCTGGACCCCACAGTCCCCCTCTTCCTGCCTGCCCTTGCTGCAGCTCACTTGGGAGAACAGGCTGGTCCCCGCCAAGGAGCCCCAGGACCTGGCGGCTCTGCTGCTCATCCTGCCCTTCTCCACCCACTCTACTGGCTCCGACTGCCCCTCTGCAGCTGCCTGCTGCCCCTGAGCTCGGCATGGGGCGAGCACTGAGGCGAGGCCCACGGTCAGAGGTCTCCCTGGGGGCCGGGAGGGCCCCGTGGAAGTCAGGGATGTCTGAACCGGGGAAGCCACCGTGACACTGTCTCCAGATGCAGGGCCCCATGTGCAGTCCTTGAAGCCACAGCACCAAATGCTGGCTCACGTTTTCTGAAAGGGGTCCTGGCCACTGGAGAACTGGAGCAGAAGACCCTGCAGCTCTGAGCTGGCTGGCAGGTCGTCACACTCACAGGGTGGGTTTGGGGCTGGAATTTTGTTGCCCTGGAACACAACAGGAATAAGTAAGCAGCTCCAGGAAGGGCGCTGCCGCCCAGCCTGAATGTCCCCGGGGCATGGGCTCCTCACCACCACGGACATTCGGGCCGGACCTTCTGCCCACTCTGAGCACCAGGCCCACTCTGCCCTTGCGGCCTGCCTGAGAGGGGGCAGGAGGGCTGGGACACTGCAGCCAGGCCCTGCAGGGCGCCTCCTCACGATGGCCGCTCCTGGCGGTACTCACGATGGGGCTGGCGTTGATGTAGTCCGAGTTGCCGTGGCTGTTCTCGGCCTTCAGCAGGATCCGAGAGTGGTCATCTGCAAGCAACACAAGAGCAGGTCACCGGGGCTCAGGCAGCCCTGCACCCACAGAGAGGGTGTGCGAGCTCTCGGCCACCCCACCTCCGTGCCCCTTCCAATGGGGTCTCCTCCTCCCCTCAGCACAAGAGGCGCAGCCAGGGCCGGGGTGTGGCCCAGTGTCTCTCCCAGGTGAAGCTCAGACATCAAGACTGGTTCCTCTGTCACTGCATTCCCCTCACAGATACCACCCCAGCACACGAGAAGTGGACATACATGCGCATAGTAACCAATAGGCCACCATCTGAAACACAAGGCTTCGTTGCTGATGAGTCGTTCCATCCCTCAGGTTACTGGACATGAGGTCTTGAGAGTGCAGATAACAAGGTGCAGGGGGGAGCATCCAGAGGAGACTCGTGAGCGTGAGACAGCTGGAACGGCGGGCACGGGAGCAGTGCCAACACAGACCCGCCCCGCGCTTGGCGCTGGGGAAGAGCAGGGTGGCCAGTGCGTGGGCCTCCTGGCTTTGGTATGCAACGAGCCCTCCGCTCACTGGGCCCCTCTCCCTGCCACCCAGGCCCTGCCGGCCGGCCTTGGTGGCAAGGCGGGGAGCGGGTGCGTGATGCCGCCCCACGAGTGCTGCGTGGGGCCCGGCCTGCTCTTCTCTCCTGAGGAGATGACGGCGCCTGTACTGGGCCTTCAGAGGCCAGAGTAGGAGCCTTGCTTTGACTCACCTGACCCCCAATTCCCACATCTCCAGCCACTTCCTGTGGAAGAAGAGGCCCTGGTCACCAGGGTGGCTTGGTAGTGAAGGCCTGGAGGCTGAGCTTTGACTTGAACCTTCACTTCTCTTTGAGATTTTCTTTTTTTTTAAAAAAACAGATTCTGGGGCTTGGGAAATGGTGTCCTATAACAGGTGAAACTCGGAAAGTTCACATGTGGGTGATGTGACCAGAGACCCTCCTGGGAGCTCTTCCTGCAGAGACAATGTTAGGCAAGACACAGCTGATCCCTCCTGTGTGTGTGTGTGTGTGTGTGTGTGTGTGTGTGTGTGGGTTGTCTCCAAGGTGTGTGAGGGGCTCCGAAGTCACCCTAGCAGCTTTTATTGCCCTGGTACCGAGGCTTGAACCCAGGGCCTGTGTGTGCTGGACAGCTGCTCAGCCCCAGCCCATGGCTTTCGCGAAGGCAAGAGTAACAATCCCAGAGTCCCAGGTCCTCAACGGCTTCTTCCTGTGCACATTTACTCCTCAGAGGGTGCGAAGTGGCAGTGACAAGAATTGGAAATAAAATTCACAGGACAAAATTGGTCGGCTCTAGCTTTCCAACGTGCTACACATACTGCCTCCAAAATTAGAGTCCACAGGTTCCGTTTCTCAGGGTGGTGCTGCATGGGTCCCGCTGTACGCAGAGGGGCCCGCTGGCCTCGAGTCACACCGCCCTTAAGTCTGGGACGAAGAGTTGGGCTCTTGCCAGGTCCTGAGCGTGAGGTATTTCTAAAATGGGCAGTTTTAGGCACTTGTGCTATGGCAACTGGGGACTGCTCCTAGCTGCCCAAGAAGCTGTTAGAGAGCACCTGGGAGTAAGTGCGGGCAGGGAAGGAAAAGGCACAGCTTGCAGTCTCCTGGGTTGTGAGTGGGACGCAGCACATGCACCTCAGAAGGGCCACATGCAGGGCGGCAAGGCTGCAGCAGAGCCGGCCCCTCACAGGGGATGGTGCTACCCCGCTCTCCCGGGCTCTGTGTGCCACGGCCGGCTGCATTTTCTCACTGGAAGGCTAGGAGGTGCCCCTGAGTCGGGGAGTGTCTGTGAGGCATGGATGTGGTCTCCTAGGCCCCCGCCTGCACTGGGGACTGGAGGGACAGTGTGCTGGAGCCTGCAGTGCCCCAGTGTGGTGATGGCCACACCACAGAGCTGCTGCAGCAGCCCGGGTCCCAGCTGGGCACGAGGGCCATGAGAGCTTCAGAGCCCTGCTCCTCGGAAGGTATCTGTGGCTCTGCACCAACTCACTGCTCTTAAAATTAAATGTGATGCTGCTCTGCTTTTGGCATTGGGCCATCCTGAGGTCCCGCTGGAATCACCCCGAGCCATGATGGAAGGACCCGGTGTGCAGGAATGAGGCTCGCTGGGTGGAAACTTCGCTGCGGGGCAGGCACATCTCTGGTTGTGGTTCGTTTTTTTAAAGAGATGCCTGTGCCAAGGTGACTTTCCTGAGGACAGGCGCTGGCACGGCGGCTTTGGTAAGGTTGCCTGTGTCTGTCACGATGCTGGAGGATGGTGACCGCTGGCACGGCGGCTTTGGTAAGGTTGCCTGTGTCTGTCACGATGCTGGAGGATGGTGACCTGGCAGAACAGGGTGCTGCCCCAAGGCCAGGTGCAAGCTGGGGAAGCAAGCTGGAAGGCTGCTCCCCGAACACCTGACTTCCTGGGCTCCCTGCTCCCGGAGCACGCACCACCTGCCTCCGGAGCCACGGTGCATTTTCGGGAGGGATCCTCAGAAACCCCAGACTTTAGAGCCAGGGCAACAGAAGTCCACCCAGCTCCCTCCTCTTCCTCCAGCAAGACCCACAGGCCAAAGTCCTCCCAGGGAGGGAGGGGACAAGCAAGCGTGGAGAGCACGCCCTTGGAAGCAGCCTGGCGGCCTCCTTCCCAAGGGCCTGAAATACTTGGTGTCGGCGCCTGATCACGGACACCCAGGTTTCTCTGATGCCCTGAATTTTCTTCTATGTCATTTCTGACCCTCTGGAACCCAGAGCCACAGATTAGGATCCGGTAGACATAATTTGCCCATTCAGTTGGAGAAAGAGAGGCCCGGGAGGCCCGGCAGGGTCCCTGACCGCAGCAGACGTGGTCTCGATCCCAGCCTGCCACGCACTCTCCCGGCAGTGCTGAGGCAGCTGACTTGCGTGTCACAATCAGATTCTTCTTCCAGACACAGCCACGGTGCTGAGCTCACAGGCTGCTGTGACAGTGACATCCGGGACAGGCGGTGAGGAGCTCAGGAGGAAGCTCCAGGTCGCAGAGGACACACCTTTGGGAGCACAGGCCTTCCGGCGGGCACAGCCTACCCAGGGCACACGGTCTCTGTGGTAAATGTAAGTGGATCTTTGTGAGCAATCACGGGGGAAGCAAGTGCCCGATGTCTCCTGTGGACAGCGCCATGCTGGAGCCCCACAGAGCCCTCTGCAGCCCGGCTCAGCGGACTCAGGACTGGAGCCTGCCGTGTCCCTGAGGGAGGCAGCCTTCTACCTGTGCCTGCAGTGTGGCGCTCTCAAGATGTCTCCTGGTTCTGCTCTCCCTCATCCGAGGGAGCCGATGTGTGCAGCCCATCACCCTGGCTACTGTCAGGTGCTGTGGCCAGAGTATTGGAGTAGGGGGTCCACAGTGTGGGCTCCATGGTGCTCAAAGAGGAGCCACCCCATCCCGACAGGGCTGTGTCAGCCAGCTCTCCTGTCCCTGGACAACACGGGGACCCAAAACCCAAAGGAGGAGAGTGCAAACATGGTCTACAGTTTCAGATTTGGTCCATGATCAGCTGCTCCAAGGCTGGAGCCCCATGGTGGAAGGGTGTGGGGGAGCAGCATGGTGGTCGAGTAGCAGAACAGGGGAAGAGCACCAGGAGGAGGAGGAGGAGGCGCAGGACAGGTGCAGACCCCAAGGCCACACCATGACCCATACAGACACATCCAAGGCTGACCTACTTATCTGCTGGGTGTCCCTCACTTGAATCAAGTCAGCATCAGGATGGATGGCCACAGGGCCTCCAGCTCTCTACCTTTTCTATTGAGAGTTCGATGCAATCATTTATGCTGTGGGCACCATGTTCTTGCCTCGATGGTGCGGCTGATGGTGATGTGGACACTTCTGGCGATGGTGGCAGTTTGTCCTGGAATGTCAGGGCTGTGTGGCTTCAGGGGACTTGTGGCCTGGGATGGCGTCAGTGACCACAGCTCCTCTCTACTTTCGTGGATTCGCTGGTGGTGTGACACACTGTGAGGTGTCCACCTGAGGTCACCCACCACTGTCCTACCCCAGCCACGATGGCTTCTCCAGGTGCTGCACACAGATGAGTATGTTCTGACTTGTCGTGGTCAGGGCTCAGTGACACATCATCACACCGCCTCTACTCAGCTCTGAGACGCTGAACAGATGAGCCTGTCTGTAGATCTGAAGACATGAGGACAGTGGCAGTGTGACTCTGAGACCCCACGTGCGGACGAAGGCCTCTCCCCACTCTCTCTGCTCCTTGCTGTGATGCCTGTGACCTAGGCTCAGGAGATCATGAAGGTCAGTGTGCACAGAAGAAGGCCATGGAGCTCTGTTTGTGGCCTCCGTGGGCGGTGCTGTGACCTTGCATCTGGGCAGACGGGGACGGCTAGAGTGTCACATCAGAAAACCCTCCTGCATCCTGTGACAGTCTCAATGTGAGACCATTCCCCTCCAGGGTGTGCTGGGGAGCTGCCGAGCAAGGATGCCCTGTGTATGGCTTCCCTGCTCTGAGCCCACCAGCAGAGCTCCAGTGTGGCGACAGTGATCTAAAGGAGGAGGTCAGAGCCTTGCTCTTGTTTCTAAGGTGTCACCTGCACCCCCAACCGATCTCTGAGAAAGCAGTCCCCAAACAGGACCCTGTGTGCGGGCGGAGCACAGGGCCTGATTCTGACCACACGGAAGGAGGACTCGCAGGTGTGGCTGCATGCCAGTCAAGCAGGGATGCGTCCAGACCACCCCCAGGATGCCAGGCAAACAGGGATGCGTCCAGACCACCCCCCAGGATGTGAGCTGAGTACCTCCAAAAAGACACGTGCCCAGAACCAGGATCCAGACAGAGGTCATCGGGTTAGACCAGGTCACTGGGGTGGTGTCTTTAGCAAGAGCGATCTGGACACATAGGAAAAGACACTGAGCTGAGGAGAGAACTCTCAGACTGAAGCCACACCTTGATCGGGACATCAGCTTGGACCCGCAGAGAATGAACCTCTGGTGTGGGAGCCACCCACCTGCTGCTAGGGCGGGCAGCTTAAGCAGGGGATACGACTAGTACAGGGCGATGCGGGGAGTTGCTGTTGCTTCCCTTAGTCACCACGATGGCGGCAGGTGTGTAGGAGAAGGTGCTTATTTGCAGGAGATGTGGGCTAGAGCACTTTGATGTCTGCTGCCTGCAACTTACTTTGAAATAGTGCAGCCGAGAATAAACCAAGCCCACACACGCGTCACACAGACGCAGCACGATGACACGTGGAAGTAGCGGCACGTAGGTGGCAGGTGACCACTGACTTGCTGTCCAGCCCAGCTGGGGGCCGCGCCAAACCTCAGAAAGGGGGACCCCCAGGGGGAAGCACGGGGGATGGACCCGGCCAGCCGTCTCTGGTGAGTGGTCGATGCACAGAACAAGAGGCTGGGCACCTTCAGCTGCGGGCACAGCTCTAGCTGGCCCAGCTCTGGCTCTTTCACTTGCACCAGGGAGGTGCACCAAGGCATCAGGAGGACACTGTGAGGATGCGTAGCTGGCACTGGGTGCATGTGCTCGGGGCTGGGGACTTGAGTGCCGTAGGGGGTTCGGGGGACTGCAGACCCAGGCTCCACTCCCGGGAAGCTGGATCGCAGGCCTTGGTCAGCGTGGCGAGGCTGGGTGTGGGGCCCACAGTTGTCCCAGGCTCTGTTCTCTCATGACGTGGAGACAGGAGAAAAGTGTGCAGAATGAGAGCGGCAGCATGGGTGGGGCCCCGGCAAGTCAGGGCCCGGCGTCTCCATGGTCTTGAACAGGGGTCCACCCCAGAGACAGCGCAAGGTCCGGGCCTCTGTCACACCCACTGGCCATGGAAGGGTGCATGGTGGCCAGGGCATCCAGGCCCAGCAACAGTCCTCAGGGGAAAGACCCAGTTTCAGGGGACAGCCACCAATGTGGGCCAAGGGCCCCTGAGGAAATGCAAAGTCCACCCTCCTGCAGGAGCACCGGACGGAGGACACCCATGCGGCTCTGGGCCGGCAGGGGCTTCTGTCCTCTCTCCGGGTGGAAACCGAGGACTGATAGTGGAGGCCTCGTGGCCCAGTTAACCTGGCTTGGGATCGAGAGCTGGGCTGGCACTGCCCTTCTGACCATGATGCTTTCAGGACGTGAGAACAGCCTCCCCGTCTGTCCTGTGTCCCTGGTCTGCAGCCCTCCACCCTCTCTCAAAATACTCCTGTCACAGTTTGTGTCCTCAGCTCTCTTTCTGTTTATTCTAATACAGAACCAAAGGGTTTTTTTCTGTTTAAAACAGTGCACTAAAATAGCATCAGAGTCCTGTTCTTAATTTGAGAGGCAGACAACAAACTGTTCTTTTTTAACCATCTAAAACACCGGCCACGCATGAACACGTTAAGTGCCTCAAGCTTCTGAGATAGCATAATGGGGACCTACGAGTGCTGGCCAAGCCCCTCACGAATGGCAGCAGCCCTCTCCTCTCAGGAACGCCCCACGGAGCAGATCCCAGGCCGAGAGGGCCCCAGAGTCTCCAGTGACCCCGCTGTGGGTGTGCTGCGGCCTCAGCCCCTGGAGTTGCACGCAGGCGGGACCACATGAGCCAAGGCACAGAGGAGGGGAGGGTGGGAAGGGGCTCCCCAGGCAGGAGCGAGGACACACACAGAAACCACACCGCCCTGGAGGGAGCAGGGACAGGTTGTGGCTTTGCTCCTGGGGACAGGTGACGGTGATCTGCTGCACTCGGCCAGTGAGAGGCAGCTGCGGCAAAGAGGAATGGGAGGCTGGAGGATGCGCAGGGAGGACCTTTCCTGGGAAGTAGTAGGAACCCAAGAATGTCACGCACTGGTCCGGGTCTCAGGAGCAAATGCAAAGCACACAACAGAGCCCACTTGCTCCTGGAGACACCAGGACACGGCCGCTGAGAACAAGTGGCCCGCAGGGAACCCACCTCCTCCTGGCACCAGCTTCTGCAGGCGCCCTTGGAGCCCAAGAAAGCGTGGCCCAGGGCCTACTTTGGCCGCCCTGCAGGGCCAGCTCCACGCGCTGGCAGACAGACTGGACAGAGAGAGAGGGCCAGGGCCCCTGCTGGAGCAGGGAGGGCAGTGAGGGCGGGCAAGTGCCGGACAGCAGAGCAGGCCACAGGGTGGGTCAAATGCTCTGCTCACCCCAACACAGCCATCCAGGTGCTCCAGCCAGGCACAGGCCTTGCCGACCCCATTCACCCCAGCCCTGCCCCAGCCATGTAGACAGGACCCTGAGGGCGCTTCTGGACGGCACTCTCTCAGCTTGGACAGGGCTGGCCGAGGGCTCGGCACAGGGGATGCCCAGGGCCCTGGTCCTCCTGGCCCTGCCCAGAGGGCCTCTTTGCCTCTGACCTTGCTGCCAGCACTGCACAGGTAGTCCAGGGCCATGCAGGTCAGAGGCACACAGCAAGGACCCCAGTGCCCGACCCTGCTGTGGGTTGGCTGTCACGGGAGGGAGTGTCCCCAAGAAGAGGGTGATGATCCAATCCCGACCAGATGCAAGCTGTCTGACATGTCAGCGTCTACTGCCCAACTACTCCCAGTGCCTTGCGCTGAGCCATGTCCCCGGTCCTTTTCGTATTTTGAGACTGGGTCTGGCTAAGCTGTCCCTGCTGGGTTTGAACTTGCAGTCCTCCTGCCTCAGCCTCCCAGAGTGCTGGGGTTACAGGCGTGTGTGACCATGCCTGGCCCATCTCCTTTCTCAAGGTGTGGTGTGCTGAAAGCCTCCCCTGACCCTGCTTCCCCTCTCCCCACCAGGGCCCCCACCCCTCTGCCCAGTCCTTGCCTCGACTGAAGCTCCTCTTTGGGGACACTGCCCTCACCTGGCTCATCAGGCATTCAAAGTTATCTGTGGCTGCTGACACACAGTAGGTGCTTAATAAGCATCAGTTAGTCGATCAGTTAGAGCACAGTACTTCCCTTTGGTTTTCTTCTGAATGTAAATCCCATGAACAACAGCAGCCAGTTAGTGCTGTCCAGTGAAGAGCCCAGGCCCGTGGTTCCAGGGCTGCCATGGCTCACACACACGGTTCTGCAGCCTCCAGCTCCTTTGGGGCAGCCTCCATGTTTAGGGGGCAACTGGAGCCCTCCCCAGGCCGGACAACGGGGCTGTGAGGCCCTGGGCCTCGTGGTGCCCAGCTGGCCCACAATGGCTGCAGAGGCTGAGGCACGGGCAGGAGCCAGGACAGAGCCTCCACCTCCGCGACTGTGGTCTCCAGCGCTGCTGTGATGTGCTGGAGCTGCGGTTGACTGTGGCCTCAGAAGTGACTGGAAGTTCCTCTTTCTTTTTTTGTCTTTTTGAGACAGGGTCTCACTGTGCAGTTCAGGCTGGCCTTGAGCTCACTTTGTAGCCCAGGCTGGCCTTGAACTCACAACGATCCTCCTGCCTCAGCTTCCCTAGGGCTGGGATTACAGGCGTGCGCCACCATGCCCAGCTACTGACCGGAAGTGCCTCTCATCACTTGTGCAACACGCAGGGCCCCCTGCCCACAGCTGCTGAGGCCGTGGCCAAGGGACTTTCACATGACCTATTGTCCCTCCTGAGGTGACCATGGCATGGGTCCCTCTACACCTGGAGCTGTGTGCACGGAGAGCACTGGGGGTCCCCATGTGGATCGAAATCCCAGTGGATATGTGGGAAGAGCAGGAAGAGGGTGCCGGGCGCAGTGAGGATGCACACGGCCTCCTGACCCTGGCTCTGACACCACCTGGTCCTGGTCCTGTGGCCGTTGGTTTTGGAGCAACACCTGGCTAGGGGGCTTGTCACAGTGTTTGTAGAGACTTTCATACAGTCAGGGTATGCTATAGTGGCCGCCACCACTTCTGGCACCCAGGGTGATGGTGCAAGGCTGGGCGCCAGTCTGCCCACATGCAGTCCAGGTCAGGGGTACAGGCTGGGCCACGCAGAGACCAGCAGAGCCTGGCACTTGCCTCACGCTGCAGCTCATGGGGCCCAGCCCTGCCTGCAGGTCTCAGGTGCTGGCCAGAGGGCACTGGCTGGGGAACTGGCCAGAGGGGATGTGGTCCTACCACAAGGGGTGAGGTCTGCCACAGGGCAGAGGGGGCTCTGTAGACTGACGCTGGGTGCCCTCCCCGGCCTCCACCGCCCACCCCAGCAGATACTCGCAGGTACGTACAGGTCAGCACAGTTGGGCAGCGGTTCTTGGCTAGGTTCTCCTCCCTCTGGGCTGCAAGTGAGCTGCTAGGCTCCGCCTGGTAGGCACACAGCGCCTCCCACTCCTTCTCCAGCCGGTTCTTGTTCTGCAGGTGGTCCTCCATGTAAGCCTGCAAGGAGCAGCAATCAGGAGGGAGCACAGGGCAGGAAACACTGGGTCTCTGGATCCTGTGGTGCTTTCTGGACAGTGTGACCCCTGGCACATCCAGGTTAGAACATGCAGATGAGCCAGACACAGCTGGTGTGGGAAACGCATGAGGGTGAGAGATTCTGGGCTGGAGCAGGTGGGGTGGGCCCTGGCACAGGATGATGGCCAGGCCAGGTTACTGCACCGGGGACCCAGAGGACAATGCATGGGGCAGGGGCTCTGGGCTGGGGCTGCAAGGGCGGTGGCGCTGGTGCCTGGAAACATCCTGAGGACACTGCTTCCGTGTGAGCAGGAGGGACGTGGTGGCACAGTTCACAGGGAGGACCAGCCCTGGACATGCTAAGCACAGGTGTAAATCCCCACAGGGGAGAGCTCCTGAAGAACCGAGCTCACTCATGGGCGTCTTGTGCTCCAGTCACTTGATTTCTCCTCCTCTTGCTGACTATGAGGACCAACAGACGTGACCTGGTAAGAATCCCTCCAAATTTTCTGCTTGACAGACAGGAAGCACAGCGCTGGAGAGCAACCTTACAGTCAGAGTCGCATTAGAGCTGGGAGTAGGACTCAGTCTCCAGGACCCTTGAGGCCAGAGAGGGTGGCAGTGACACAGCCACGAGGCAGCAATTGCTCCTGCATTCTGGATGCCCAGTGTGGGCGTGTCCCCCAGCCACCCAGGACACCCATTTCACAGGAAGCCATCATCTCCCAGGGCAGTGCTGACACGCACATCCTGTACATGCCATGATGGACGCCAGCATGGGAGACGTAGGCATGCTTGCACACGCACTATCCGTGTGAAAACACAGGGATCAGACCGGGGTTTGGGAACTGTGTACCCTGGAGACAGTGAGTCACTAACCCTTGAGCTTGGTCCATCCCTCATCTGTCCCTCGCCCTGCTGGTGTCCACACAGAGTTCACTTCCTTTAACATGGGCGTACTTCTCTGACCTGCCAGGCGTCCTGCTCCTAAGGCATTGTGCACCCAGGGCTGTGCCCACGTTAAGAGGTTCTAGCACTAAAGACAAAGTCGCAACCCTTGCTGTTCCAACTGTAATGCTCCCGGCTCTTGCAGCAAACCCAGACTGCTAGAAGCACCTGGGGACAGCAAGCTCTGAACTCCCCACTACAAGGGCTCCATGTGGCCATGGCTCATCCCTTCAGGATCCATCTAGTTGACACCCAGCTGGGACTCAGGAAGCGTATCAAGGACCATGCCAGCTCTGGCATCTGCCATGGGTATTGGCACAGTCCTGTCCCCCAACACTGCCTGGGGTTTCAGGCAGTGAAACAGGCACATGTGTGTGCACACAGGAGCATGCAGAGGTGGCACTGAGGGGCCAGCTGGGGTCCACATCTCCTCACCTCTCTGCCTCTCCATGCCCCTGACATCACCACTGTCCGGGGAACCAGATGGATCCTTGCAGCCTTGGCTCCCAGAGCAGGAAGGCTGAGCAGCTGTGTGGGGCAGGAAGGGCAAGGTCCCCACTCAGACTCCACCTATGCCCTCGGAAAGCATCCCCTCCCCTCTGCTCTGACAGCGCCAGCTCCTGGCAGGTATGGCCCAGGAATCTGAGGTGTGCAGATAGTACATGGAACCCCTGCCTGGGAGGAGCCAAGGAGCTTTGGTGAGGCACACGGCAGGATGGGCATGGGGACACTGAGGTTGCCTGCTTGAAGGCTTGGCTGTCATCACTGCCCTGCATCCTGTGCCCTGGGCCGCCTAGCATGGAGCAGGCACCCCTGGAGATGGCCCATGTGGCGAAATCGGGCAAAATTCAAGGCAAAATTCAAATGGCTCCACTAGAGAATGGAAGACGCACGCTGCTCTCATCCAAGATGACCGCTGCGGAATATCAAACACCCATTCTTATTCCACAGTTTCTTGGCATAGGAAGTCCTGCACTACCTAAATTCTGGGATGACCACAGCCAGCTCGAGCCTGAGGTTGTGTAGCCCCCGAGGTTGTGTAGCCCAGGCAGGTGTGCAGCCACTTTCCTCCACCCCTGGTGAAAGATCTTGTCCTGCTGTGCTTTGGAAACTGCTCTTTTCACAAAGCCACATGGACACCTGAGCTTCTCCCTGCAAACTTCGGGACCAGCAGGTCTGGCCAGCCCAGGTGTCACCTGCAGGGGGGCTGGTGGCATCCGAGTGCCTGTGCCCTGTGCTGCTTAATCTCCCACATTTATCTTCTGCAGGGAAAGTGCAATCATGCACATTCATTCGAATTTCTAAAATCATAGCGCGAAATCTAAAGCGAGCCTCAGGCCAGCAAGCTCGGCAATGCGAGGGAAGACGTGGATGTTGATATTATTTTCCCTGAGAAGTCAGGCATCTACAGGTGAACTTGATTATATTAAGTGGAGCCAAGATGTTCACTCTGCACTCACGGCTGGGCCAGACTGTCGGCCCTGTTCTGCACACCTTGATTTGGTATGTTCCATATTTCTCTGTTAACAGTATTAGGAGCTATCACTCTTATAAAAAACTGCTGTGACTGGGCCCAGCCACATCCTCCGAATCCCCCCTCTTTTGTGGTTTGTGGGTAAGACGCCTCTCATCTGCCAGTTGTGGGAAAGCTGGCCTTTGTGGTGAAAATACACATTTTAATCAATAAAGCAAAACCAGAAAATGTCATAATCACTCAGCGTTCTTCCGGGATGTGAGCAGCCAGAGCCAGGACGGAGCTGGCGCTGGCCAGGCATCAATGGGACGTCAGTGACGCCCAGCCCACCTGCCTCAGCGTCAGCCGGGGGTGTTGGGGGACAGACACCCCCATGCTTTTATTTCACAGGGTACTGTGTGTGTGCAGGGGTGTGGGGCGCGAGAGCTTAGTTTTTTAAATGCCTGCAACTTCTTTGTCATAAAAATAGCACATGTAGAAGAGAAAAAAAAACCAAGAGAAGAATGAAAACATCGGTCTTGAATAACCTGAGCGCCCAGCGCAAACTCAAGGCTTCCCGACCCAGCCCCTCTCTGTACTCGGCCCAGCTTGCTTTCCGTTCAGAGCTGAATACCTACCACTGTCGATGCCTGGGCATTCTCAGTGCTATAGATTTTTTTGGTTAAGATGCAAAGATGCCAATAAGAGGTCTACATTTTACACAAGGAGGAACCAGAGAAAGCAACTGGTCCTTGGCTCTTGTGGCCAGCGGTAGCTGTGGGGCTTCCGCCTGGACTCTGAACATGCAGAGGCTCTGCCCTGGCTGGGTTCCCGATGTCACATCAGCCTCTTGTTTCCTTCATCACAGAGCCAGAACAGGGGCCAGCACTCTGCAGAGCACAGGATGCCTGGACCAGCAGCAGCACCGAGCTCAGAACACAGCTTTTCCTGCACACAGGTCCCTGTGGCAAGTGTGACTGCGGGTCGAGCACAGGGACAGTGCAGCAACAACCCCTGCAGCCCCTGACTTCCTGCTTCCCTGTTAAGTCAAGAGCTTCCACTTTTCACTTACAGGAAGTTGTCTCCCAGCGTATCTAAGCAACCAGCGTCCCGACCCTCGTGCTTTGGGGCCATCACTAAGTGAGGGCTCCCCCACCAGCCCGTGGCACCATGCACTCAACTGAGAACTATGGGGGTGGCGCATGTTGTGTGCGGACGCTAGACAAAGGCCCAGTTCCCACCCTGGGCGGGGTGGGCGGGAAGGCTGGGGAGTCCACCCCCCATCCCGCTCCGCCCAACGGCTGCAGTCTGAAACTCAGGAACTTATTTCTGGGGTTTTCCAGATAACATTTTCAGACCACAGTTGCCCAGAGGTGGCTGAAACCTCAGAAAGGGAGACTGGGAATGAAGGAATAAGCCCGTGTTCCTGTGAAAAGTCCGACCTTCAACAACCAGCAAGGGCCAGGCTGGTGTATACACCTGTAATCTCAGCCGCTCTGGAGGCTGAGACAGGACGATCACAGGTTCAAGCCTCGCTTGAGCAACTTAGTGCGACCCAGTCTCAAAATAAGTAAAAAAGCCTGGGTATAAAGCTTAGAAGTAGAGCACCCCTGGGTTTGATCCTAGTTCTGCAGAAAAGCACAAAACAAACACACAAACCAAACCAACCCACCAGGGGCAGGCACACTAGCCCCGTCCTCTGCCCAGGCTGTTCCCTGACTGGCTGCTTTCTGCCCCAGCCAGGCCATGCCCCCCGCCTGCTCCCTCACCCCACCTCTAGCTTTGTTCCTGGTGGTGCTGCCGCCTGGAATCCACCCTGACTCCAGGTGCAGCTGCAGCACCTGCTCTTCAGCCCTGCCCTGCACCACGCTCCTTCTTAACCACCGTCGCTCGGCCCTGGGCCGTGGCTGTGGCCTGAGCTCTCTGCAGTCCACTCTTTGCCAGGGTGTGCACTGGGTTTCAGTCCCTCAGCCCAGGCAGCGGCACACTGCATGATTCCTGCTGACCTGTGAGTAACCTGCGCTGCAGATTAAATCCCCTGTTGGGACGGGCATGCAGAGACACAGACTCTGAGTCCTCTGCAGCTTAGAAGTTCCCCAAGCCAAGGCCTCTCCTGTTTCCGTGCCTTCGTGCTTCAGGGCCGTCACGCAGAGGGTGGCTCCCAGCCCATGCCCAGCCGCAGCCTCGAGTCCGTCCAGGCCCGGGCGGGCCGTCTCCTTCAAGGCTCGCCAGTCTTCACCCTCCTGTGCACACAGCAGGACTATCCTTCGGGCCGCGGGCTGGGGACGTGCCCGTCCCGTGTGCCGACCCTGGCTTGGTGGCCCGGCCTGCGCGGAAGGCCTCTGATTAGGAGGGGCTACGATGGGCAACGTGAGATTGACAAGGCTGGGCGGGCAGCCAGGACGCTGCACCTTGGCTGAGGTATTGGGAGCACAGTGAGGAACTGAGCTCAGCACTCACGTCTGCGAGCCGGCACTGGGACTGAGGTCGTGCGTCTTGACCTTAGAGGCACAAGCCCAACACGCTTTCAGTTCTGAAGGGCTCGGCTTGGACGGACTCCTTGGGACCTGCCTGCCTGCCCTTGAACCCCGTGGAATTCTGCAACTGCTCAGAATTCTGGCTGCACCCCACAGGACAGCACCTGCCCCTCTCCCGACCTGAGGCTGACAGTTTATGTGCCGGTGCGAAACACAAGCCCAGGGCAAACTGGGGGAGGAAGTGGAGCCCCCGGTGTCAGGGGAGCGCACGGTCCACACAGGCCGAAGCTGCCTCCAGACCACCAGCGAGGCCTTGGCCTCTTCAGTGGCTGAGGATGAACTTGCATTTCCTGCCGCTCTTTTCTTCCAGGATGGTGTCATCAGCTTCCCAGAGACATTTTATAAAAGACCCGAGCTCAACCGGCAGGGCTCCAGTTTGACTTTTCCTTCTCGCCCCAACCCGCCCAGCTGCCCCTCGGACGTTTCTGGCCTCACTCTCAGGCCATTTGCAAGGATTCCGAACAGGTTCAGGCGGTGAGGACCACGGGCCACGGGGTGTCCTGGATGGGAAGCTGTCAGACAGAGCTCTGGAGCCCACATTTAACAGGAGCATTTTACACAGAATCCCAAACCATGTGTAACCAACGGGTCACGGCAGCACAAGGCAGAGGACTTGTGCAAGCGAGTTAACAGAGTCCGTGTGTATCCTGCACCATCTTCTGGCCAATCAGCCAGCACCGGAGGGCAGGAGAGAGTCCAGGAACTCGGAGGCTGCCACACCACGGGCTGTGCTGCCACATAGAGGCTCTGACCTCAGGTGAGCGCGGCTGCCACACACAGCCCTCGAGACTTGGGGGACTTTGACTGCACGGAGGAGGCTTGGGAAGGGGGAAGGTGCTGGCTTGGGCAGATGTACAGGAAGGGCTGCTCTTGCGCTGTCCACTGGCGGGGGGCTCCCTGAACTAACGGATCCTTAATTTGCACCTACATAAAACAGGAATCCTGGTACGCAGGATGGGGACTGAGCAGGTATTTCCAAAGGTGGTTTTGAAGGTGGACTAAGCTGACATCCGCCCTGTGTCCTGTGGCCGTGGAGCCTATCCTTGTGGAGAACATGGAGTGGCCTCGGTTTCCCACTGGAGACCCGGAGTCGGAGCATCTCTGAGGCTCTCTCCACCCGTGACTGTGGTCCTGGGGGCTTCTTGGAAATAGCACATGGAGTGGCGACAAGTACCAGCCACCGGCAGTGTCTTCAGAGGCAGTGGCTGCACGGTTGCTGTGCCAGACCATCAGTGAGGGCCGGGACAGCTCCACTGACAGAGACAAACCAGTGGAGTGTCCGCGTTTCCCAAGGTGGAGGGGGCGGTGGTGCTTTGAACAAACTTGTGTCTCCTCGCTGCTGTTTTCAGAACGCGGAGCAAAGCCTCCTGCCCCACGGCCACACTCTCCACTAGGAGAGGGGAGTACAGAGTACGGCGATCCTGGGATGCCTCCCTACCCCGCGTGGCGCTCTCCTGTGTGCTGCCCTCCCACGAGGAAGGTCTTCCAGGACAATCTTGAGAGGAGGCGGCTCCGAGAGATGCTTGATTCAGAGACAGCAGGGACCGAGCTACTGCTTGGCAAGGATGACTTCCGCCGTGGCGAGGGCACACAGAGGCCCGGGCCCCTGAGGCCCACAGTCACATTGCATGCCAAGACGGGAGGGCACCAACACCAAGCACCCCGTTTACTAGAATGAAGCATCCTCCTCGCACGCACCAAGCCCAAGCTGGCGCCAGAATCAGGGCCCCTGACTTGACTTCACGAAGAAAGCAAATTCGGCCTGCTCCCGGGCCTGCACCTGTCCACCCCTCGTGTCAACCAGGAGGGAGAGGCTGGGACAGTGGCTTGGGGACCTGTGGGCGGTCCACATGGCTTTGGTCATGGGTGGGGACCCTTGCTGTGACTCACGCCATGCCTGCAGGTCCCACAGCCGCAGTGCTGCTGGAAATCCCCGTGGAGCGGGGCATGCAGCCTGGGCTGGGCCAGCCTGACTTCGGGTCCATTAAAGGCCACAAAGACTGTGCTGCTGTGGCATTTCTTAGCCTTTAGCGGGCCGGGTGCAAGAAGCTGCATTATTAGTATCAAAGAGAATGATGAGAACGAACTCCTCCGGGCAGTACTAACACTCAGACGGAGAGCGGGCTGTTTACAAGGAAGCTAGAGCCTATTTCAGTTCAGTCAAGTGCGCCAGGACCATTGATGTCAGCACAGAAAGTCCTCAGGGATCATCAGACACCCTGTCGCTCCGCGGTCTGTAGATGTGGAGCACACAGAAGTGGTCACAAGGAAATGTCATTCCCACGATGCTGGTGCAAGAAATGAACATCTAGTTGGGCCTGGTGGGGAATGACTGTTAAGTCACTCTGGGAGGCTGAGGCAGGAGAATTGTCAGCTAAAGCCCAGCTTGAGCAACTTGTCTCAAAGTGAAAAATAAAAAAAGAGCTGGTATGTAGCTCTGTGTGAAGGCTCTGGCTTCAGCCCCCAGTATCCCCCCAAAAGAAAAAGACATACATATTTGCCTACCACAGCAGAGGTTACTTTATAAAGCAGGTTTTTGTGGGCATAGTTAATACAAAGAAAGCTCTGGTTCTCTTCCTTCTTTACCTTGGTGCTTACTGTAGCACAATGCTCTTTAATTTAGTGATGCTACAGTCAAACCCTCCGCTAAATGAAGAACGCCTCCCATCTACTTGTGACAAGGCCACGGCAGGCCACGGCAGGACCTCTGTTTAAATCTCTGCTCTCTCTGAAATAGGCAGGAAGTAAGCTGCTCGGCTGCTATCTGGAGAAAGGATGACTTGTTTATCTTAAAAAATAAACACCTTCACCCGTCTTCATGATGCATTAGGGAAATGCTAGTGCCAGTGCCTGAGTTCTAAAGTAAGACATCTGAATTTCAAGCAAAAACACGAAAAGGCGAGAGGAGGACGGGTGGGGCCGCCTGGGCCGGCACTCAGGACACCGCAGAGCGGGGACGGCCTGCTGCTGGCCGGGAGGGTGCTTGGGCTGAATACAGGTTGCCGTGTCAGGCACATTTTAGACATTATTTGTCAATATCATGCAGTGGGCATGTTGGAGACGCGAAGTTATAAACTGCAAGCAGTGTGGCAAACTCAAAGGTCGAGGCGGCTGATGGCCCAGGAGAGCCGTGCCGTCCCACCCTGGGGAGGGCCTCAGAAACAGGAGCCAGACCCAGCGACTGTCTCCAGTCACCTCCCGACTGGCACAGCGGCGCAGTGGGCAGGCACCACCCGGGTCCTGAGCTCGGCCCCCCAACGCCACTCACGCCCTGTGACGGGGTGAGTGCGTCCCGCTAGATGCCGGGACATGGACTGCACTGGCTCCTCAACCAGGGTGCCAGGCACAGGCAGGCGCCCACGTGTCATGACAGGCCACCATCCCCCACTTGGGCAGCCCATGTGCAATGGGCTGGAGGAAAGCAAACCCAGCCCTGGACACGCCCTCTGGGTTGTCTCTACCAAGCTCAGGAGGAGGCCCAGGGCCAGAGGAGTGAGGGGGAACAAAGAAAGGCCACTCGAGGGGTCTTTTTCTATGCACTACACTTAAAAAATTGCTTCTGCAGAGTTTCTATAAGGATGAGGTGCTCCCAGTGAGAAAGGGCTCCTTCGCCCCAGGGATAGGGTGCAGAGGTAAGTGTGGCTGTGGACAAAACCTCACCTGTAGGCAGTGAGGTCCGGGGGCCCTGAGGTACAGGCATCAAATCACTGCCGCACCCCAGTGCCGCTGCGGGCACCCACCGCCCTGCTCTCAGGACCACGCAGATTCTCGCAGGCCCAGTGCCCCCGACGCCTGTCTGGAAGGCCATCTCCACGTGACTGAGAAACGACTCCCTTTCCTGACACTACAGCCAATCCAACGTAGAGAGGGCAGAAAGTTCTAAATTATTTGAGTAGTGGAGAAAAATTCAAATGCTTTCAAGTGGGAAGCCTTCTGGGAGTCCCCAGGGAGATGCACATCCAGGGAGAAGAGGGCCAGGGAACGACAGTGACAAAACAGTCCTGAGGGGCCCAAGAGTGGGGTGCTCTGGGGCTGAGGCCAGGAACACTACTGAGTTACCCATTTTGTTTAAAATCCTTTTCATAACTGAAAAAAAACCACATGTAAGAACAAGAACCCCGCCGGGGATACAGCTCAGCAGCACAGCGCCTGCCTGGCAAGCACAAGGTCCTGAGTTTGATTCCCAGTACAAAAAAAAAAAAGAACAAGAACCCCTCCGTCTCGAACAGAGCTCAGGATTGGGGTGCGCGGTCTTTGGAGAACTGTGAGGGAGACTGGGGAGACGAGGCCTTCGCACGAAGTGGGACTGGGACAACACCATCCTGATTCTCATGTGCTTCTGGAAGACTGAGGAAGGAGACGGTGGGGAACTCTGCAGAGTGATGAGTGAGGAGGACACAGAAGCTGGCTGAATCCCCGTTGTGCAGAACTCTATTACCTGGAAGCTTAGTTAATATATTTTGATTCCTGTGTAATTTCAGCTTTGGGTATTTAAAATCGAGACCTCTAGAAGTCCAGTCCTGGGAGATGACATCAACTCAAGCGAGTTCTGAATGCCCCCGGGCTGCAGGATGTTTCCCGGAGTCATGAGGGCGGACCCCTCTCTCTGAGTCCCTTTAGTTTTTGTTTTGTGTTTTACAGAGCAGAGGTTCACGCGTGCTGGGCTGCTGTACCCCAGGCCTGCGGGGTCACCTTGGGAGGGCAAAGCTCATGGGTCTCTAAAGGCAGAGTGACCATCAATAAGTCAAGAGTCCTCTGACCTTTATGTTATGGATTTATAGAAAGAGAAAATCACAGTTTTACAGACACACAGTGGGCACCTGGTGGAAAATGTTTACGAACGCACTCTGTCCCAGAGATGTTCTAATTGATAAACCTTAAAAAAATAAACCCCTTTGTCCTTGCCACCTGCTCTAGGGGGCTTCTGGCTCCACAGGCGGGGTTTGTCTCACGCCTGCGGGCTCCAGTGCCGCGTGGTACTGGGGGGTGTGTGGGAGGGGTGACAGAGGTCTCCAGCGGGAAGACAAGGAGCTGAGCCATGGTGAGGATGACAGTGACACCCCCTGCATGCTCAGGCTGTCATTCTCCAAGGAGCTCAAAGAATTGTAAATGAACAATTTTATGAATCTTATTATCTTATTTAAACATCTTAAAAATTAAGGTTATCTGAACACTGGGAAAATACAAAGGGGAGTGCTTAGAGGAAATGGGAAATAATTAAGGGACTCACACCACCTTCCCTATGAAAGAACAGCTCTGCATTTAAATCTGAGTGAAGCTGGATGCTGCCCCCAGTGAAGAGAGAGGGTGGAGTGCAGAGCCGTTGCTTCAGCCAGATTCTTGCCCTCTCGTGGGCTGGTTAGTCATGGGTTCAGCTGGTTTGACTCGGCACCTCCTCGGTCAAGGCTGTCTCTGAGGGGCTGATCTCATTAGCTGGAGGACTGTCCAGGACATGCAGACAGACAGAATTAACACGATGGCTTCAGATGACGGTACAGGGCTCAAAGATGCAACCCAGGTATGACAGAGGCGTGGGCTGGGAGACCCCAGACCTGGGTGGAGGGAGCGACTGTGAGTTCCTTCCTGAAAAATTGGAGGAGCCTGACGTGTAGAGGCTTGGTGGGTTGTGGAAGAAAGGGTGGTAGGGCTGGAGTCAGGGTGGGGACAGATGGATCTGGAGCCCCCCAGGAGGACAGGGAGGGGCTTGAAGAAAGGGAGGGGAGGCATAGAGAAGCCAAGGGCCAGAGCCTGTGGCGTGTGGGTGTGGTAGGACCCAAGGTTACTTTAAGAGTAAGGGGAAGGCACTGGGGAGCTTGGAGCAGAAGAAGCACCTCTTTGCCTCACTTAGGAAGACTCCTGCCTCTGCAGGGTGTGAAGGCAGGGCAGGGTGGGACAGGTGTGGGATGTCCCAGAGGCAGAGCTGCGAGGATTCACTGAAAGAGCAAGCGGGATTTTAGTCTGTTTCATCACCCGGCCTGTTCTTCCTTATCCTCCTAAAATTTCTGTGACCTTTGATTTTTCAAAATATTTTGTAATTGTTTAAACTCTATCCCTCATGTAAGTGCAGCAAGAAATGACATCTGTGACTCAATCTGAGAAGGAAGACCTTGGTTTACTGGACATCAGAAGCCTGAACAGAAGTCAGAATAACGCTGATATTTCTAATGACCTCCATGCTCGGGTTACCCGGAGAAAACATTCAGATCCTTGATAGTGCCATTTGGCTTCCATGTGACCCGTCATGTGCAATCTCACTTTGTACGCTAAGCAGCACGGAAAATTAACAGCCAGTGGCTGAACCCAAGAACTTCAGTGTGAAAAGATGAACAACTAGAGTGACCCACAATGTCCTCATACACTTCTCCACAGATAGGGCAATTCCTGAAATGCAGACAAGGGTGCTCTGAAGCTCATCCCCAAGCCCACGCATGGTTGTCACAGATGCATGACCACAACCCCCCTGCAGGTGGGGGACACTGCACCACCTTTTTTGACAGTGTGGGCTCTAGGTTTTAGGTGATTCCTGCAACTTCTAGCTGAGTGCCCAATGATACAAAGTTCTATGGCAGACTTGCGAGTTGGAGGAGATAGATGGGGTTCTATTCCTTCCAGACACATTTGGATGGAAACCAAGGAGTGATTGGATTTTGAGTAAAGAGGAATTCATCTCTGTACAACACCTGGTCACCTTTGCGCACCTTCACGGGACAGGGCTCAGAAGTTCCTGAGGAACGCTGGAACGCTGGAACGCTGGTGCTGACTTGGCAACCCTTGAGGACGTTCTAGCAAGGTGTCCAGCCTGGGACACCATGAGGGCCTGCTGCAAGCTCTGAGGAGCTGTGACAGCCTGGCTTCCTGAGCTCCTGGAGCGAGAGCGCTGCCTCTCTCTCATCTGTTGCTATCTGGGTAGCTCCACAGTCAGTGTCACCAAGTCAGGGGGAAAGCCAGAAGTGCAGATCAACGGAAGGTGTGTGTGCAGCCCTCCCCATAGGCTGATTTTGCACCTACTCTACGGACAGTGTCTGGCGCAGAGCCGGGCACTGCCTGGGGGTCAACTGTGGAGTGGGAGAAGAGTCAGACATGACTGGGTCTGGGGATGCAGAGCAGGTCCCTGGGTTCTGACCCAAGCCCCGGTGTGGTCAAGGGCCAGTCACGTGTGGTGGGAACATGGACACAAAGCTGTGTCAATCTACCCTGAAGAGGCTGGGGGTGGTGCAAACCCAGCAGAGTTGCCCACTGCAGAGCTCTGGGCCACCGGGCAGCACTGTTCCTTAAGACAACTGTCTCTCACCACATCTATGTCCACCACCTACAGAGAGGTGCCGCAAGGAGGGCGGAGGCAGAGTCAGGGAATTAAGTCACGGCATTAGGAGTCAGGGAAGTTTTCATTCTCTCAGGACACTGTCCCATCTCTTCCCTTTCCCGGCCCTGGTTCTGGTTTTGGCGAGCTCACCGGACCCCTGGCCAGGATGGGGGCAGCGACGATAGCTTCCCGAGTACGTGACCGACTCCGGGCCCACCAGATACCCGTTCACTTTAAGAAACACTTCCTCCGGTGTCAGACATAGACACGCGCACGCGGATACCAGGAATGGCTGTTCTCACGGCAGTGCTCTCCTCGAGCCTCCCTTTCCACTAAAACCTTTTCTTTAAAATTATTTTCGTAAGAAAGATTAACAATTTCAACATTTACTGCTAATCCCTTTTAATTTAAAACTCTGCTGATAAAATTCTTTGCTTGTCATTCAAAGAGTAAGTAATAATTACAGATTTGAGGCTTCCATCTCGGGCTTCATTAATGGCAAATTGTATGGAAGTGTGACGCGTAAGTCAGCTTTGATATATCACAAAATGCAATTTCCATGCCTTCCCTTGGCTGTGTGCAATTAATTACACAGTTAATAAGGGAAATATGTTAATGAAAGGAACATTATTTATCCAGACCACCTGCCTTTACCAAATATCTTTTGTGTGTTTCTCTTGTTGTAATTTTGGTCTGCAGACATTAAGAAAAAAATTTACAATGTGGTGATTTAAATACCAGTCTGCAACTGCTCCAATTCAAACAAGCCTAAAGAAAATTTAGCTCTATTTTATAATATTTTTGCTGATTTCTGCCTTTTAAAAGTTTAAGAAATATCTACCCACTGAACCTTGAATTCCTGAAATAGCCCTCTATCAAATACTTACAAATAAAGTGTCTTATTTCAACCGATGATGTAGTTATCTTCAGAGATAAATAGAAAACACTGAAAATCTTAGCAGAGACTACACAGAAGACCACAAGATACATCTCAGTCATTCTAAACAGATTAGAGCCTCCTAATTCTTTTTTCATCCTTTTAAACCTCTCTGCTTAGCAATAATTAAATCCTCTCATTCCATTTGGATAATCAAAGTTTGAATGTGGATAGTTAAACACAGAAACCAAAGCTGGTCTTTACAAAGGAACTGACTGCCTTCTGAGGCTTCGAGGAGGAATAGAAATCAGAACAGTGCCACTACAAAAGCGGAGACGTCTGGCAAAAGCTGTATTTTTGTTTAGTCTTTATAACTTACTTGGATGGTATGAAAGGATTTATCTCCAAATACTTGGTTTACAACACATTTTTATTAATATCAATCAATATACGTTCTTTGTCAAATAAGAAAATAAGAATTTGAGTCCAACCTCAGCCACGTCCCTTTGACACAGGAAATATACTGTACTCTATGAGTTACTTAAAAATGCCACTAATGTACGAAATTCACAGGGAAGCCAGTCTTGGGTTCCAAAGAGTTAACGGGAAAGGCAGCGGGTGAGAGATAAAGGCCGCTCATGAAAATGCAATTCTAAGGTGACTCAGGATGGAGAGATCTTCTAATGGAAACAAGCAGGGAGGAAAGCAGCCTCCAGGAGAGGTTGCGTCCCCTGTGGGGGCCGTGGCGGCGGGACGGGGTGCTTGCAGGTGTGTTCGTGCTGGCATTTGGGGACGCAGGTGGCACTGGTGCCTTCCAAGGCCTTTTCCTGAGCTGCTGCGGGGCTCTGGGCCATGTCTGCTGCCATGTCACCGCAGAGCTGCTTGTTTCAGTGTCCGTCCACCTACTTTCCCTGACTTGACCGTCGCCTATGAAATTCAGGTGGCCAAAGCCCAGCCACAATTACAGGACATGATCCTCTCGGAGGCCAGCACCTCTGTATCACCCACCTGCGCGAGAAGGCCCAGAGGAGACATTTTTACTCCCGATGACGACAGTGGTTATAACAGGGAAGCCTGGGAGGGGGGAAGAGGAAGGTGGTTGCCTAGCAACACAGGCAGTCACAGAGCAGCAGGTCTTTTCTTAGCAGCAGCCTTTTATGTTCTGTACCAGTGATGCACTTGTTACGATTTTCTGATGAAGTTTTTTTGAAGAATAAAGAATTCCAGTGAGTCCAGTAAAGGTTACCTAGACAGTGACACAGGCGTGATTTTTTTCTCCCATAAGCAGATGGGAAACATTGAATTCTAGAACATGTTATTAGAAAATATTTGCAGAAATTCTAGAAGTAGTCATTAGAAGTAGAATGTTTCGATTTTTACCTTCCTGAAACAAGCTCTGTGCTCATGAGGAATAGCAGGAATGAGTAGACACAAATGGCCCTGGGAACACAAGCCCAGCGCTCCGGGACACCTCAGCTCCTGGCCAGCGGACTTGCCCAGATGGACGCAGCCCGAGCTGCCATCCCTTCCCCTCCCCAGCTCCTAGGAGAGCAGAACGGCAGGGCTGGGCCGAGCAGAGAGCAGCCAGGAGCTGGCAAGGTCAGGCCTTGCACAGGGGCACGGGGAAGAGCAAAGACAGGGAATGTCAAGAGCTCTGCCGTGCTGTGCGGTGACGTCAGAGCTAAAACCACTGCATATTTCATCTTCGCTCAGTGCCAACCACACCAGACTTCTCAGACCACACCCCCGTGCCTGTGTCCCAACGGCTGTGGTGAAGGGCAGTGCATTATCAGGTGTCACTGCCCTCTGGGGAGAGCCTGCCTCTGCCAACAGCTGCCTTCATTGCTGCAAGTACCCCCTGCTATCAGGGGCCCACAGAGCTCACCTGGCCCCAGTGTGTGGGCTGCGGGTTTACAGGTAGTGGCTCTGTCTAACCCGGAAGGGTGAGTCTGGGAGCCAGGCTGCCCACAGGGGTCTGTGAATTATGGAGGACATAGTGGTTCTTTGATGCCACTACCATGTGCTGAGAAATTAAAGGCAGCACAGCCTCTGCACTGCTGCTCCTGTGTTTAATGCACAACCTGTGTTCCCAGTGAGACAGAGAAGAAGATGCCACACACAGCCTTTCCCAGAGGTCAGGAAGCCCCTGGACTCCAGGCAGAGAGGAAACGAGAAATACAGTGGGGACAGGGGCTAAGTGGGTGGGCAGGGAAGGTGGTTTCTTGGACCTAGAACAGAGTCCTGTGTTCTGCTGGACTTACCCCAGGACCCTCCAACCACCACGCTCTTGGGGTGAAGGTATGCTGGGCCACAGGAGGATCATCCATCTCTACTGGGCTCCAGGGGGGAGATGAGAGGCCTGGCTTCAGCAAGGATGGAGGCGCCGATCAACCTCCTGTGAGTGACCCAAGCCCGGCGGAGGAGCTGAGGAGAAGGGGGCCCGTCATGAAGATGCCCAAGTGCCCAGCTCTGCAGCAGTTAAGTGAATGTGCCCAGCACAGGGCCACAGAAGCAGCAGCATTGTGGATGTGGGTGTTTGGTCAGAATACAACCAGACCACACATCACCAGGGAAAGTCAGCTCAACAGCAAAGGGCAGGCTATGCCCAGGATGCCACAGATGCAGGGGGTAGAAACAATCTGATGTGTCTGTAATGAGTGCAGGGATTAAGGTGGACACCAGTGATAAAGCAGAACAGCCCAGTGGGACAGTTCGAAAAAGAACAAAATGGACCAACAGATGTGAAAAATACTCCTTGACATTAGATACAATGGGTGGACGAGCAGATTAGATGCTGCTGAAGAGAGGCACTGCACATTGGAAGAGAGAGCTGAGGAAATTTCTTGGAACTCAGGACACAGGGTCAAGAGAGGGCCAGAAAGACACTGAGATGTGGGTATGAGTGCCCAACTCGCTTCTACGAGAAAGGACATCAAAGAGGGGTGGATTTAAGTCACAATGGTTTATGAATCTCAGGAATCGAGAGAAGACAGGAATTCCCAGCTTCAAGGATCACACACTGTAAGGCTGGAGTGAAAATAAAAATAGAATAAGTCCATTCCAAGACAAGGCACAGAGGAATTCCCAAACAAGGAGGTGCGAAGTCAGGAAAAGCACCACGAAGGGAGGTGGGTGGGGTACAGGCTGTGAAATAAGAGGTCCAGGGTGCCAGCTTACCCAGTACAGGAGGGACAGAACCACTCACACGGGCCTCTCCCCGCCTCAAGTTGCCAGGACATGCTGGCATGGGCATCACACGTCCTTCCTTGTGGGCTGAGGTGTGTCCCCCAAATCTTCACATCTCAGCCCCTGGAGGATGTGAGAGATGTGACTTCCTCTGCAGAGAGACCCTAAGGAGGGGACTGACTTGCAGGTAGCCATGGGGCAGGGCCCTACCCCAGCTGGCTGCTGACCTCAGAAGAGGCTGGACTCTGCACACTGGCTGGGAGGCAAGGCCACATGGGGACACAGTGAGGTCCCGCAGCAGCCAGACAGTCACGCCTGCCCTGGGAGGAACACGCTGTGTCCCAGCTGCCCCAGGCACGCAGACCCTGGCCACACACTTGCCCTCAATTCCTCTTCTCGTTGACATCATGGGCAACAGTGCCTGGAGCCACAGCCTTGCACATGGGAGAGGTATGCACCTGCCGTGCCACACTTCCTGCCCGTGACCCTGGTGTGATGGGCTCCCCTGCCTTCCTGAAACTCTGCCCTGATGAACTGACACTGCTGCCGGAGATGCCTAGGGCTGCCTGGCCCACGAAGGGGAATAATTGAGTCCTCAGGGAGACAGGAGCAAGTGGGCTGGGTTCAATATCTGTTCTGACCCAGGGTCTGCAGCACTGTGCATCTCAGGAGGGGCTGGTGATGCACAGAGCGGCCGCAAAACCATCCTAGGGAGGAAAGAGGACTCCTAGCTGTGTGAACGATGCCGGCTTGCACACAAAAGAGAAGGGTGAAGCTGCCTTTTCCCTAGAGTGGCTCTGGAGCTGGCCGGCCAACACCCGCAGTGAGGTGAGCACTGTCAGCTGCCATGGGGCAGTGAGTGTGGCAATCTCTACCGAAACAAACCATGTGCATCCGCAGGCGCCAGGGCCGTCTTCCGGAAGGCGGAGGACATCTGTTCTCTTAGTCAGTGTTGTCTGAGGGCAACGTTTTGAAAACTGCTGGAATTGTCCTTCGTGGGACACGCCGAGCTTCGGTCCCTGGAGTGGAACTGTCCTTCGTGGGACATGCCGAGCTGCGGCACCTGAAGTGCTGGTCAGTGCAGCAGCTGGGATGGCAGGTGTGCCATCCCAGTAAGGGCCTTCCCTGGGGCAGGGTTACCGCTGCTGTCCAGGACCTGCCTCTTGCCCGGGAGGCCTGGCCCTGGAGCCTCAGACGCTCCTGTGACTCTAACACAGGAGCATCACACAGGTGGCAGCACAAAACCTTAGGATGGAGCTCCAGGTCTAAGCCAGAAGGCCAGGTCGCATCGGAGGTCAGACTGACATACGCCTGGCTCTGAACTGCTCCTGAGGGGTCCCTATGCAGACCAACACCAGGACACCGGGCTCCAGGGGCGGCGACTCTCGGACTGGAGGGTCCCTCTTCCCTCCGTCCCCTCCTCTGGGGGGTTAGCATGGTCCCAGGATAAGTAACACTGTGCCACATGGGTGCTTGCGGGAGAAAGACCCACTAAGGGCCTTCCCTGGGGCAGGTGACGTCCCTCACCTTGCGAACGCCACTGTCTACACCCGGCTGTGGGCAACCTTGGCTCCGAATGTGCACTGGGGATGACGGCGCCGTGGAGCGCGAGGCAGTGACCTGCTTCACTGAGACACAAGGGAGGAGAGGGAGGGAGGGAGGAGGGTGTCTTGGCTCAGCAGAGTGCAGCGACAGGGCCTGAGCAGCTGCCAAAGAAGCCTTGCTGCAGAGAGGACCCAGGGGCGCTGCGCCCACAACCACCAGTGACAGGGACTGGGAACTTTCTGGCCACCCCAGGGCTGCCTGGACAGAGGAAGACGCGGAGGTTGGAGCCTGCCAGGGCCCAGGGCCCAGAGGCTCCTCCCGCTCCACAAGGGGAAGCGCGAGTTTCCAGACGCCTTCCTGTGAGCCATGAGCCGGTGCTGCTGTGTGGGGTAACGGGCATAGCCCTCGGGCACTGCGTGGGAGGGGACGAAGAACCAAGGGCCTCGGGGGGCTGGGTGTTCAGGGAGGGGCGTGCAGCTGCCCGGGGCTCTGTCTCCACATGGAGGCAAGGCAAGTGTGCCCTGTGCCAGCCACGAGCCCCACACTGGTTACCGGTCACCCACTGCCCTCTGTTGTCTGGGGTGCAGAATCCTAAGCTACTTCCTGCAGTGGTGGAAGGTCTCCTTTCCACAGGTTTTACACCCGTGCTCTGGGTCCTGTGTGTGTCTGGGCTTGGCCTGGCCACGGCTCCTGTGGCGTGGGCTCCCTTGGTGTGTCTGCTTTGTGACATCACTATTGCCACGTGCTGGGAGTGAAGGGAAGGCAAAGGCCGCCCACTGGACACCGAGGCAGATGTCTTCCTGAAAAGTTGGTTCAGCACTATTTTCCTGAATTCGGTTCTGTAAGTCTAATGCAGCAGGTTTTAAACGAACTGTTTTTTTAACTAGTGGTGCTGGGGATTGCACCCAGGACTTCTGCATGCTAGGTAAAGACCACCACTGAGCTGCATCCCAGCCCTTTTCATTATTTGGAGACAGGGTCTCACTGAGTTGCCCAAGTCAAGCTTGTGATCCCCCTGCCTCAGCCTCCCAAGTGCAGGCATGCACCGTGTGCAGCCCAGCTTGTTTTCCACATTCCCCACCCCAGAGCTCCCTGCTGGTGCTGGCTTCGAGGGACGTGTGTGCAACACCCTGATGACTCACATGCAATTAGAAATCAGGACAGTCGCCATCCCTGCCACCCTCACCCGGAGTCCAGCACATAGAAGCTTCGCCCTCTGAGAGCGTGGGTGGTACAGGAATAGGACTTTAAACAATACAGAAGACACACAGGACCTCTCAGGAAGGCAGTCCTTGCTTCCTTACAACATGATGACAGTTTTCATAACAGCTCTAAGAGTGACATCACTTGCTTCCCAGAGCTCCTGACGGGATCAAGGAATGTCCCCAGAAGGAGCAGCGTCCCAGTGCGAGGGTGGTCGCCTCCACCGTCACCTCCCTTGGGGCCCCACCCACTGCAAGTGCCTGCTCTACGACGGCGCTGGGTGCCAGACCCTGCTCTCGTCCAGGGTTCCGTTGGGGCAGGTAGCTCTTGCAGGGCCGGCTTCCTGTGGATGACGGCCCTTCTCCCTAGCTCCACCCAGGACAGTCGGGCTTTTTACAAGGCACTTTCACCGACGGGAGGCAGCGCTGTGCGGTGCTGGTGTCGGTCCCCGGCCCACTGCACTCCACAGAACGTTCTCCAGCCTTCTGCTCCCACAGCAGGGTGCACTGTTCTTCATGACTAACACTGCACAGCCTGCACACACACACACGCACACACGCGTGCACACGCACGGCTTTCCGCATTCACTCATCTGCTTGGGACACCTAGGCTGCATCCTTCTTATCCTGAACGCAGAACAGCGATTCCTAGAAGCTGGGGCGTGGGGTGGGTGGAGGGAGGCTGGATTTGATCCAAGCACACTCGGCACTGCTAGAACGTCACTGAACTCCAGCAACACGCAGAACTAATCCAGCTGCACCAAACGCCAGATATTTGAAAAGCACTGTCTCGGCAAAGGAAGGCAAACATGACAAAACCAAAATCTGGGTCGGAACCAGAATGGGTAGAGCGTACAGGGCCCAGCCCTGAGCTGAGGACTCCGTGGAGAGCGGCTGCAGCCCAGGCCTGCTGCAAGCCGACCTGTCTGGCCTGGCTCATAGAGGAGAAAATGCAGCAGATCTGTCCAGGGACGCCAAACTGCAAGCTCATGAGATCCTGGAACTGGCCTGTTTCCATGCGTGAGCACACAGCACCCAGGCTGGGGAGCATGCTGACTACATGCCACCAGGCAGGTTCGTGGCCCGCTGGCCCTGCCCATGGAAGTCCCACATGCCCTGCGCCTCCTAGCCTCACTTTTTGTGGCCTGTCCCTCCACAGGGATGCCTTGATTGGTGATGGGTGCTCGGCCTCCTCCAGGGATGCTGCTTGCCCCGAGGGGTGGGGTCCCCATCAGCTCTACTGCCTCTGTGGTCTTGTTGTGTCAGCAGTGAGACCCCTTCTCCTCAAGCAGCTCCCTGCCCCGGGCTCCTTCAGCACTATTCCCCGAGGGAGGACGCGCTCCTAGAGTTGTTTCCATGGTTTCTAGCACAGATGTCAGTGTGTGCAGAACGAGGCCATTCCCAGTGAAGGGGTCTTCCTGCAGGTCATGGCCCGGCCAGCCTGGAGGGCCCAGCATCTCAGGAAGGACTTAGCCCAGCTCTCCCCAGGGTGCTGGAGAACAGTGCTCCTGGAGACTCAGCCATAACTCCTGGCGCTGGGGGTGCGCCCTACCCCACGCTGCATTAAGTATAAGCAGTGAAGCTCTTATTCTTCAGATCTTTGTGTTAAAGCGCTGTGCTTTCCAGATGCTCCCCTGGAGCAGCCGAGTACAGCTGAGTGTTCAGAACACTTGGTCTTCAGATTCACCTGGACACTGCATAATCCATAGTCTGATGGTCCCTCAGCCCATGCACATAGCTGGGTCGGCTGCCCTGTTTCCTGTCTGACAAACACGAGCCACCTGTACCAAGGGTCAGGCTGAATGATCACCGTGGAATTTGCTTCTCGTAGCTAAGGTCAGTTTCTCCAGCACATTCCGTGCAGGCTTTCCCCAGGGGTCACCTGGATATCTCTTCTGGTCCACTCACCATGGCTCTCAGCCCTCTCCTGAGAAGGGCCGGTCACCCCACAGCCAAAGGGTGGGCCAGGCAGCCTTGCCTGCTGAGGGAATGAGCTAAGTTTAGGAGAGGTGCAGGCTGGGGCTCCCCATGCCAGGAAGTGACCTGATGTGACTCCATGCGGCCTGAGTCCACCTGGAAGTTAGGCCAAGGAAAGCCAGGACTTGTTCCCGAAGGGAAAAGAGTCCCAGGGACTGCCTGGCTCTCCTGGGCTGTGGTGGTGTCCATACTCCCTGCCTCTCTGCACGTCAGCCTGTGTCCTGCAGTAACAGAAATGTGCCTGGTTGTGTCCCTTTCACACACAGCACCGGTGGCAAGAAGAAGGCCTCCTCGAGTTTACAATCTGCACAAGCAGGGTCCCCGGCGCCGACAGAGCTCCTGCATTGACACCGACGGTTGGGGTGGCACATCTGCACAGGTGCTCGTGCCGGCCTCGTGGCACTGAGCTCCCACAGCATACCTCGTAGCAGGCCAGCTGAGAAGTCTTCCTCATGGCTTAGGTATTTCAGGTGAAAGTTGACCGATTTGCTGTGCTCAGGTCACCGTCATACACGTCACCATCAGAGCCATGTACGTGAAAAGCGCAGTGTTCTCATGCTCCATGTGCCCTTGAGATGCCACCAGGCCCTGCCCGGTGTCCTGGATATGACGATCCCCGCAGCAGCTGGCAGCAGGGGCTCACCGGCAGGGTCGGCTGTCGCACGGATTCCCCGCTGAGCCCCAGCTTCCAGTCTTGGCTGCTGTTCTGAAAGCAACAAACCTCATGACCTCTGAAAAGTCCCACCCAGGTCACGTGACTGGTGTTCATGAAGAGAAGCAGCTCTGTGGACAGCAGCAACCACGGGCAGAGTGGGAGGTGACACAGGCTGGCCACGTGAACACGGAGGCCTTGGGGTCCACTGCAGGGTCTGATGGGGATGTGAAGATCACAGGGCAAGAACAGGCGCTGCGGGACGCTGACCAGAAGTCAGGCTTCTCTACCCCTTCACTTTGTCTTGTGTTGTCTGGGAGCCATTGGCCACGTGCCTCAGTCTCCTCGACTGCACCATCCGAAGGCTCTAGTCCCGAACATCCACGGATGATTCAGCTAATGAAGCTGGGCTTCGCTGGCAGCCTCTGGACTTCGCCTCCCAGCTCTCCCTCAAGGCTTTTTAGTAAAGAATGCACTTTTCTGGCTTCTCGAGGTCCAATTGCAGCAGTCCATACCATTATTAGGAAATCAGGTGAGGACGGTTCCCCAAAACTTGTGCCGTGAACTAACACCTGCAGGTGGCCCTGGCCTCACTTTACAACGTGGGCACCTCGAGGCCCCGCTCACAGCAGCTGCTGCAGCTGGGAGAGGAAGTGGGCTTAGCTTTGCCCACGGAGGGTGCAACTCCGGTGAGAAAGTCACCGTGCCAGCTTGGCGTTCTGGTTTTCATGCTCCCTATGAGGGAAAGCGCCTGCGGTGTGAGACCGGGGGACAGCGCGGCGGAGGGCGGAATTATGAACATCTCTAAGAAAACCTGCACATTCACTATGCCGTAAGCACCACCGCCCAGCCAGCCTGTGCGGTCACTGTGGACAGCTGCAGCGGGGGGTGTCCAGGGGAAGAGGCCCCACAAAGGCTCCTGGGGTCTCCCAGGTTCGCCTTAATGCCGTGCACACTGGTGACACTTATTTACCCAGTGGAGCCAGGGGGCTGGGAACTGAGGGTGAAGGAAGCGCCTGCCATTCCTCAGCCAGGGCTCCAGGAGTGGCGTATACAGTCGGTGCTCATCACCATCTGTCCCACTGCTGAGAGCGAGGCAGTGGCAAGCACCCGACACGGCCCATGTGCGCCAGGCAGAAACGCCTTTGCCCGGAGTCATGGGGCAGCTGTGGGCACAGTGGCTGCAGGATCTCAAGGGGGATGCTGCTGCCCAGGGAAGCAGGACGGCAGAGGACAGGGGTCAGTTGTGACAGGGTTGTTCCATCTGCCGCAAGGTATGGCCTTACCAGGATCATGTGGCCAGTGGAGATGTCCATGTTGGACTGCACGGGCTCCTCAGACCAGGACGAGGTGCTGCTCCGTGCCGAGGGGCTGGGCATGGGGCCGTCGCTGAACTGCGAGGAGACGCTGCTGATGCGGGAGGCATGAGGGTCTTCGGGCCGATCCGGCGGGCGCGCGGCCATGCGCTGGCGGCACAGCTCCTGCAAGATAGTGACAGGCATTGGGCGGGCAGCCTCAGGGTTCTTGGGCCGAAGCCTGGCCCTTTTGCACCCCACTAGAACCACAGTTCACATGGGCCGAAGGCCAGCGAGCGGCCCGGGTCATCTCGACCCAGTAGGTCCTGGGCACCACATCGCAGGTGTTCCCAACCTCATGCAGAGATGAGGAGGACTCATCCCCGAGGCCACAGGCCACAGAGGGTAGGCTGGCTCTGAGCACAAATGCCTGTGTGCATACACCCACAGGTGTGGACACACACGTGTGCACACACCTGCAGACTCAGCCTCCTACACAGCGTGGGCAGAACCCCTGCTCAGGAGAACATCAACCATGGGGTGAGGTGGTTTCCACATGGGGTGAACACAGAACCTCGTTCCCCAAACAGCTTCCCACCTGAGCGCAGCCTGTGAGGACCTGGGGCCTGGCAGCGCTGTACCTGCCGTCACTGACTGTGTCCTTGGGGTCTGCCTGGCCGCTGCTGCCTCTTGGCCAAGGAAGCAGCACTCAAAGGTTCCAGAACGACCCACCACAGAGAGCAGGCACAGCTCGCCCTGGTGAGACAGCCCAGTCCTCGGCCCTGGGGGTCCAACAGGCACAGCCCTGCCCTGGCCCCAGCCCTGGCTCCAGTGGCAAGGACCATCACAGGCACCGAGGAGACAAGGACAGTGACCTTAAGAGAAAAGGCTGCGTGAGGACAGAGGGAACAGAAAGAAGAGCGCAAGCCATGGCTGCACCTCTGCTTCCTTCCCCCCGCAGGTTTTCCAGTGCTTGTTGGGTGGTGACAGCCTTTTGACAAGGAATTTATTTTTAAAACCTCTATGCTGATGTTAATGTCCAAATGCAAAGCAAATGAAAGGCCATCAGAGAATTCTGTGAGGAAGGTGATGCTGTACCCACCCTGAGTGCACGCAGTCTCACTTGCCTCCCACCTGCACCATGGAATGGCCGGACGGGGTCAGGACATAGGGACACGGGGCTGCCCAACCTCCGTGGTTGCATGCAAGTCCAGCCGCGGCACAGAGCCAGCCACTGCCCAAGAGGAGGGCTGAGGGAGTCTTCCTGGAAGTAGGAGGGAGGAGGTGAGAGGTCTGGGACCCTGCACCGAGGGTGAAAGTGGGAGCAGCGGTGTGTCCATCTGTGATCACACCACAGCCCAGCACGTGAAACCCAGTGGGGAGGGAGGCCTTGGCCTAGGGTCTGCATCTGCTTACCACAAATGCTTCATGTGAACTTGGCAAGACATGAGGGCCTCTAAGCCTGGTCTTTTCACCCTGGAGCTAGATATCGGTACGGCTGTGAAGAACAGAAGTGTACGATGTTTGCTACGGTGCCTGCTTACAATGAAAACCCCCAGATTCTAGCCAGTGACCCTGCATGGGGTCTGCAACAAAAACCAAGAGAATGAAAACTAAGCCAGAATGAAAACTGAGGGCTGCGCAGACTCAAAGTCATCCCAAAGGCATCAGGACATGAGTGCCCAGACTGCTGGTGGTTATCCTCTGTTTTGCATGGGACCGTGGTCCTGGGGTGGCACAGCATGGAGGGGCTCTGGACCCCTGGGAGGCACAGCTGGCACTGTTCCGTGAGGACAGACTGGTTTCTCCAGCAGCCTTTATGTTCTGCATGCTTTTTAGAGCACACAGTGGTGGTACAGGTCAGGGGCTTCATTTTGGCAGATTTGTCCCTGTACAAGGCATGCTTTAGCCACCACCCATGTGGGTTTTTATTGGTTTTACAAGGGAAAGGGGAAGCTGAGGGCAAGACCCAGAAAAGGCCTACAGGAGCAAAGAGCCCCAGATAGTGCTGGTGGGGGAGAAGCTGTGTAGCCTGGCTGAGGTACCCCAGGAGGAGACCCTGGGGAGCTGTGCCCATGTGGGACCCTGCCCCCACAGGCTGAGGGGCACTGGCTGAGGCGCAGGTCCTGGACTGACTGGGGTAACAGACCTAGGAAGCCCCTCTGGGAAGGTAGGGCTCCAGCTGGGCTGAGGTCCTGCTCTCTACTCCATGGGCTCGGCAGCCTTGAATGGTAGACAAGATGGCCACATGCTGTGGCCTCCAGGGGGTGTGTGGCACCTCCACAAAGCTACCCGAGACTGGACGCCTAGGTCACCCACAATGATGAGAAGCCTGGAGCCTGCACATCTGCCTCTGAACTCTAGCACTGGCATGCACTGGCTGTGTGGCCTGGGCCAGCTGCCCACCCTCTCTGTGTGTCTGTTTACCTGTACAAAGACGGTGCCGGGCCAAGCAGGGTGTGACAGTGGCCTCCCGAGGGCTCCAGCTGTGAGTCCCCCCTGACGTGAGATGCAAACTCAGCTGTGGGTGTGGGCACAACCAAGTGCCTGCAGGCCATGCTTTCCCCTGTGGTCCTCACAGGCCTGAGGCGCCACAGCACGGACCTCACAGCTCCTGCAGTGGGCCAGGCGGGTAGCCCAGCTCCAGGAGGGCATGGGGACGGGGGCTTTTCCAGTGACACTGCACACCTGGCTCATGCAGGGGTCACTGCAGGGAGCCGAGCACGTCCGCGGCCACTGTGCACCTCAGTGTCTTCTCAGTGCTGAGGGAGAGGCCCGTGCGTGTGAAGACAAACAGTTCCAGAAGGCGAGGGACACTCTCTTCAGTCTGACCCGGCTGCCTAGACCTTGGGCCTGTGCCTCTGGAGAGGCTTGCTCAGCCTGGGGCACCTGGCTTGGCCTCTTGGCTGGGTGGCCTCTCTGATGTGTTGAGAGGAAAATACATGCAAATCATGTCAAGCTCCCAGAGAAGAGACGGTAGACAATATGGAAGCGGGGTGTGCAGGCAGACACCACAGCCATCGCTGTCCACGGTTATAAGCACTCTACTCCTGGCATCTCAAGAAATAATCCCCTAACAGACAATGAAATCCATTACTGTGAGAGAGGATGGGCCCTGGACAGGTCCAGGATGTGCACAAAGCACTAGTGTGACACAGTAGCTCAGGGTGAGGACTCTGCGGCCACACTGTCCGGTCTGAGCCCCTGCTCTGCCACTCACAGCCGGGATACTGGATGGGCCCCTAAGTGCGATGACTCTGTCTTATGAGCCGTGAAGTGGGGTCGATGTGGGTGGGTCCTGTGAGGCCTGCTGAACCCCCACACTGCCCAGCCAGGTCCTAGGCCTTCAAAGCTTCCCGAAGCTCACGCCAGCTGCAAGTCACGACCTTGGATGCTCTCCTCCCAGACACTGTTGCCATGAGGCCAGACCTTCAGGGCCGTCCCACTGTGCCAGGTCCCAGGGCCACAGCACACCAGGTGGCTCCTGCCCACTCACCCAGGAGATGCCCTCTCTCCTCCCGCTGAGTCAGAGCGAGTGAGGCTTCCAGAAGATGAGGGTGGCCTCCCACAATCCTCCCCATGTAAACGCTCTGCTGCTAAACGGACATGGGAAGCTTGGGCCACACTGTGTAAAACATCCACAGAGCACACCAGGCAAGACGTCAAGCAAGGCAAGATGAAGGGGACCTGACCCAGGTTCCACCAGGAACATAGGAGAGGTCAACTCGGATGGCCTGGAGCAGCCTCCAGAGCCAACGTTCAGGGTGCAAGAGCCCCGGGCCACTGAGCCCATACCACCCGCAGTACCAGAGCTGAGGCCCTGCAGCAGAGCACAGAGCCGGCTTGGACTGGGAAGCCACACACCTTCCACGCAAATCCTCAGGGCACAGGCATACAGATTAAGCAAACAGAGACATGCATCCACATTGGGTACCACAGTCATCACTTTCTGCATGACCTCCTGCCTTCGCTGCATGCTGAGCCCAGCCCTGGGAGGCTTCTGCATCGCCCTTGAAGTATTTTAGACTGCTTTATAGCACAATTTGCAAAATAAGTTGAATAAGATTCTGGGGGCAGAAATTCATCCATACACACAATAATGCAAATGTCTCATTTCCCAACTCTGCATCTGATGGGGGAAAATTACAGAGAGCAGGATCACTCTGAGAGAAAAGACCTGTCATTCTCCAATTCTGCTAAAAGAAAGACCAAGACTACAAAGGCTCAAGAAAAGCTCTCTGCACCTTTCGAGGAACAATTGGAACAAAGCCGCACGTTGCCTAAGTATGCACACAAAGGACGCCTGGAATTTTTAGGGTTATTTGCGGAGCATAATTAGGAGTAACAGGACAAAACTAAGGAACAGACACACAAAGCCATGGAGGAAAAAATGGTTCATTAGGATGTGCTGGGCGGGATAAAGGCCAATTACTTCCAGGCTGGATGAGACACAGGGGGAGCATGCTGCACCACCCCGGGACCGGCTCCACCGCGCAGTGCACTTGCCGTGTGAACGGCTGCAGGAAGGTCCTCACCGGCCCCGGGGCTGCGGAGCACGTAGCGCAGGGACGTTTGCGTCACGGAAAGTCAGATTGTAAGAGCATGCGAGGGCGGGTGAGCAGGACCCTGGGGCGGCAGGAGCTGAGTTATTTATGGGGGACTTGATCATGGAGTTAAAGGTGGTTTTTATTTTAATTTTTATTTTGCTTTTTCAGGCAGCTGTTCCTTCTGTAGTAAGAAACAAACAAGGTCCATTTAAAACCTACAGTTCGGCCTTCAGTGCCATTAAAATGAAGAGCAGTGTTTGAATGTGGATGGGGAGGGCAGGGCAGAGGCGTCTGCCCTGCGGTGGGAGAGGCTTCTTGCATAACCGCTTTCCCATTCATAACAGCCCCATTCAGTGGCTTCGTGTCACCATAAACCACACGTGACAGGGACGGTGCCGCCTTGCGATCCGGCCAGCGCGGCTGCTGTGTGCACAACCCCGGCCCCGACGGCGTCTGTTTTCTGTGCATGATCCTGCCGTAAACATCTGTGGGGAGGCCAGGGCCACACCGCGGTGGGCACGCCAAGAGAGGAGTCAGGACACTGGGCCGTGCTCCTCCCTGCAGGGCACATGGCCAGGCCAGAGCAGCACGCAGGCCATTGTGGGCTGCCACTCCGTGGGGACCCAGTTCCACTACCTCCAGGGAGCTTGTCCATGGTGCCTAGACAATTGTTACATTTAGACCAAAGGGCACACATGTGTGCACACGTCCCCCACACACATGTGCATGGACATACCATACACCCAAGGAATGTGCTTCTCAGAGGCACTCTGGGTCAGCTGCAGAGAATGAAGGCATGGCCCTACCTGCTGTCCCCCAGCCTGCTGTCCCTTCCTTACCAAGCTGACCCTCTTCACCCCACAGTCCCCTCCCTCAGGCCATGCCCTGAGGGCCCAGTGAGTAGCACCCACCCAGCCAGGAACACGCAGCTGCTTTATTTGAGTGGTTGACTCCATGTTAGCAAACCAACCAAAACAGCTCCAGGATAGAGAGTGTTTACCAAGCGTCACTGAGTAATTTTTCCCACCTTGCAAGATGGTCTCTCAAAATAAGACACAGACACGTCCTGAGCCATGTAAGAAGGAGCCAGAGCACCCTGATGCCAGCCTGTGCTACAGCAGCTTGCCCTTGGGGAGAGGAGTGCCACCCTCATCCCTACCTCCCTCCTCCTGTGTCCCTCTTCCCACATGTCCCTGTCCCTCCTCAGCCTCTCCCAGGGCGCACAACTGGGTGCTGGATAGACATGTGCCACCAGTTGCAGGCTGGAATGCCTGGATGTGTCTCCTGTTGCCCCCTGGTTGGTGGCAGGAAGAGGCGACGTGTACAGCTATGGGGTCTCCATGCTCCACAGCGGGCATGCTGCCCACGGCGAGGGCTGGGCTGCAGATGACCCACGTGTGCAGATGCGGCTGAGTGCCTGCTGTACCCGTCTGTCTCCCCTGTGACTTCTACCTTGGAGAGCATCCGACAGCTTACAGCAAAGGGTGTGAAAGTAAGACAGAGGGAAACACAGTTCCAGCAGCCTCTCTGTTCCCATGTAACCTGTGCAGTCATCTCAAATGTTCTAACTAAAGGCGGAAGTTTTAGGTGTCGGAGAGCACGAAGTCATTGGTCACACTTCTGGGTGTGACAGGGACCTGGCCACCCTGGACACCCCCTCAAAAGGCAGGCAAAGCAACACACACATCTGGACTGCAGCTCAGGCAGTGATGACTCACTCTCCATGTGGGGGTCCAGGGCTCCCCAAGAAGCCAGCAGTGGCTTGCACATGGGCAGAGCCATGCTGGTGGCTCCTGTGGGCACCATGGCTCTTGTCCCACACTCAGACACTGGGAACAGCCTGGCCAGGGAAAGAGAAACCACCACCCTCTTGCAGCTTGGGCAGCATGGCCTGGGCAAGAGCAGCTGCTTTCTTCAAGAAACTTCTACCACTTTTCTGACATTCTTTTTGCTCACAAGTAATGAATGACCACTGCCGTCCTTCTCACTGTCCCTGGCAACATCCACGGCAGGGAGCGTCCAGGGGTCGCTCTGTGCGCACCGGCGCTGTTCCGCTGCTAGAACTCTGGGCTGGCTTTCCAGAGAGCTCTAAGTGGCTCCCCGCGCGGCGCCTCGTCCGTCAACATCTTAGTTCAATCCATCGATCCATGTGATGGAGCACTGAGGGTCCCTGCCAGGGGCTGCGAGTTACGGACGCGGCACGTGAGGAAAGTGAAGTGCGGAGGGAGCCAGTGGCCCAGAGTCCAGGATGATGAGACGTCACTGTGGGCGTGCGGGGGACACCAGGTGACGTGCTGGGCGGTGGTGTGCAGGGCAGAGCCGGGTCCCTGGCCGGGGTGCGGGTCTCACACGCGGGGTGAACAGATGGCAGTGGTTGGGATGTGGGAGGGTGGAACAAAGCCTCAGAGCAGGCAGCACGGGCGCTGGGGGCTGGAAGGAGCGGCCCGGACACAAAGGGTATTCAGGGCTTTCTGCTGGGCGCTCTTCATTAAGCCAAAGGGCAGGCTGGGAGTGGGTAGGGGAGCAGCTGCTCAGCCCGTGCGCTCAAGGCCACCCATCACCCCGGGCCCAATTACCCCATCCCGCACCACGAGGAGGGTGAACTGACTGCGCGGGCTGAGAGCGGCCGGCCGGGGCTGGGGGCTGTGGGCAGGGTCTGTGATGTCCAGCTGTGGGCTCCAAACCGCATCGCCTCCTGCTTTCCAAATGCATCCTGCGCCCCCAAGGGCGGTGAGTCATGGGGGTGCGGGGATCATGAAGGTGACACCTGCAGGGCCACTTCCCCAACTCACGCTCAGTTCCCCCTGAACACTGTGTCCAGCCAGGGTCACGACAGCAGGGACGGTGTCACGTGAACTTAGGGGGCACCCCGGCCATAGTCAGACAGGAGCCATTCTGGGAGCAAATGGCAACCCTTCCCCTCAAATTTAAATTTCACATTTGGGGGCCACTTCACTCTGAGTACTTTTATTCTTACATCTGTCAGAGGAGAATATCACAAAGTGGGTAAAAATAACGCCAAAACTTTTAACTCCTGGTGTAACTTCCATCGCAATTAATTATTTTGTTTTGTAAACAAATCTGTATTTTATTTCCTCCCACTCATATATATCTTTTTCTTTTTCTTTTGGTGTTGGGGTTGAAGCCAGGCTCTCATGATTCCAGATAAGGGTCTCCACTGACTGTACCCAAGCTCCAGCAGCCTAGTTCTGGCTCAACTGTGTTTTAGGGACCAGTAAAAGGTGCGATTCTGCTCCCTCCTGCAAGGTTATATTTGGGGGCACATGATGCGACACTTGAGTGAAGGACACCAGACTTCCTGTTTAAGCGGAGGACTCGAGTCCAGTTTCACCCTGGTGTCGATGTCATCTGGCACGCTGGTCACCTGCAAACACTTCTAACTGGCTGACCAGCAGCCACTACAGGGTCAACTCAAACCGAGGTCTGTGATTTGGGCCCTTGTTCCTCAAACACCACACATGGGCACGCATTTTCAAGTACTGGGCCTTGCTTGCTAATGTGATCATAATGATCACACAGAAGCACACACCTAGACACTGAATTTGCCAGCTCTCCACCTTATGTATTAACAGACCCTGGAAGAGCACCTGCTCACACCCACCCCTGTCCCACAGGGTTCATCTGTACAAATGTCTTACACTCGTGACAGAGAAATAAGCATCCGCACTTTGCTCCCGACCGCTGCATCCTCCCAGAGTAGAAACTCAGGTGAGGACATCATATTTGGAGCAGCCAGGTCTCAGGATGGGTGACTGATGGCCGGGACAGTGTCTCACAGCTCCTGCAGGGAACAGGCAGTGTGGTTCCCAGGCCCTGGAAGCTGTGTGGTGTCACACTCTGCCCACTGACCCTCGCGGGAAGGACCTTGCCCAGGCCCAAGAAGACATCTCTCCCTGATGTCCCACTTGCTCTGAGCCCCCGTGTGCCTCTCTGGCCACCAGGCATCATCACAGTGCTACATCCCCTTTGGGCTGAACTCTGGCCTTCTTCATCAGTGTGGCAGGTCCTGCTCACACCCAAAACCAACTTCAGCAAGCTCCTGTTGGTTCAGGAAATGTGGAGTCCCAAGGTGCCTGGGTGACCCACACATGACAGGTCCAGAGCAGACACCAGCACCCTCCTGTGCCAGCCAGGGGTGAACACACAGGTGGCCTCACCTGGGGATAGTCCCTGCAGACTGCACCCCTCGGGCACCCTGGACCCAGAAAAGCCCATCTGCATGTGGGCTATGAGGTAAGCAGAACCCTGGGAGGGAGGCGCAGGTCTGGAACCGAAGCAAGTCACAGTTAGCGCCTTTGGGTGCCATAGCCACTTTCTTCCGAGAGTTAAAATAATGGGAAAGGAATTTACAAAGTAAAAGCATAGCAAGAGGGAAACAAGACAAGAACAGAACAGAGCAGGATAAAGGAAAGAACGTGAGACTCTCCCTCCACTGGTGTGGGCTGGGGTAGGGGACAGAGCCCTCGGGGAACAGTGCACATGGTGTCTTCACCACGGCCCAGGCCATTCAGGCGGGTTCCTCTCCAGAACCCCCGATGGACCTCCATTCCTGCCTCCAGGCTGAATACTAGCCTGCTCCAAGGATCCCTGCTTGGAGCCCCAGGTCCCCTCCTGCCGTCACCATACCACGTGGCCACCCACGGGCCCTGTTCCAGGCCCACTTGGTTGCCTCTGCACCCCCTTCCCCCAATCCATGGATCCATCCGCTGTGAGCTTTCTGTGAGAATCCTTGGTGCACTGGCTTGCACTCCTCTCTGTCATCTCAGTGTCACACACGTCCCTCCTGTCTGGCCTGGAGTCTGGCCTGGCTGTGGGCTAACTTTCGCAGGGCTCTTGCATACCAGAGACACGGAAGTCTGCTCCCAAGTCCCGAAGGGCCCTGTTCCATGGTCCCAGTGGGCACAGAGCAGAGACTGTCACGGGTGCTCTGTGTGGGGGGGTGCGCTGCAGCCTGGAGTCTGCCCAGGTCCTGACCCAGAGGTAGGGCGAGGTTGTTCTGGCTACTTGTGCCCCTCCACGTGCTTGTGAAGTGACAATTCAGGGACCTTATGGGCCCCGCTGGACGGGCATAGCTGGCCGCCTGGGACAGGCACTGAGGGCCCCTCTGTGGGGGTCAGGCTCCCAGCAGCACCCATCAGGATCTCCATCATGGAATGGTCTCCCACACGCTGCAGACAACCCTTCCCCCGACTGCTGAGCTTCTTCCCGCTCTGGCCTCGGGACGCTCCTGCCTCTGCGCCAGAGAGCAGAACCAGGTGGTCTGGAAAGCTGTCCAGCATGCAGGGGAGGCTGAGTCAGTACATCTCCCTCCTTTCCTCTCCTTTTCCTCAGTCCAGGAACAGTGGTTCAGCAAGTCTCCACGTCTGCTGATTAACCAACAATATTGGAGCAACAAAAGGAGCCACAGAGCTCAGGCCGCAGGGTGCTGGAGCACTGAACACCCAGTCTCCCGTTTCCACACATCTTGCTGTGCACTCTGCTACTTTTAATCATGCTGATCTAATTACTCCTGTCTGACCAGGGCGGGCAGTAGCTTTACTTTATGCTCAGCTGTCCGCTGTGTCAAGGAGTTCCTATGGGCCATGCTGCAGAACAGGCCCGGACACACCAGTTGGAAAGGATGTACCTGAAAGTTTGGGGTGTCTGAGAACAGCGTGTTACTAACAGGTGCTGGCCTTCTGGAAGAATGTTCTGACCTACAGTGAGAAGGCATCTAGCAGATTCACCCAAGCTTACCAAAATCATATTGATCATTTGAAACTGTTAGGGATAAAATGCGCTCCTTTACCCTCAGCAGGGTGAAATTTTTGCAGGTTTTCCTTAGATGGTCACATTTCTGCTTCAAAAAGCCTGGAATCTGGCACCAATCGAACCACCCTGGCTTTATCTGCAACTAGGTCCTGGGGCATCCCAGGGCACGGCGGGCCCAGGAAGAGCAGAAGACCTCCCCTCCACTACCTGGCACCCCCGGGGGAGGTGGAATACGCGCCTGGGAACCACACCAGTACCAGGAAGGTGGGCAATTTCTACCTACCAGCTGCCAGCTTCCCTGAAATTAGGATTTCCCTGAAATTAGAAAACTCCCAATTCTCAAGGTTTGCCCATGTTGTAACAAGATGATATTCTTTAATAACACGTTTTTAAGGACCCTTCCAGTTCTAAAGCAGGATTTTGTTTCTTGAATATTTGTTAAAAATGATTATTATTTTAACCTGAAAGTTTAAACATAAAACCAGAACAGCCATTCTAAGATACACAGCTGACTGAGTAGAGAGGCCTTTCAGAAACTTGTAGTAGAACCAAGTGAACCTTGGCAAAACTGGAAACACCCTATCTTTTCTCTGTTTCCACGGCTAGTGATTGCCAAGTACAGAAGATTAAACTCACCTAGAAGAAGGGGTCTCATAATTCATAAGAGAAGGAGCCAGCAGGTGATGACCTGCACCCCGCATAAGAGCTCAGCTTCCTTTGCCAGAGGTGAGAAGTCAGGGCACTTCTGAGCAAGCAAAGCCATCGGCCCAAACCTGCTGAGCACCTCAAGTAGCAGCAGCCACATGCACCCTGTCATTACACTGATAATCACTTGCTAATGGGTGCCACGGCAGCCTGGATGTGCTCTGAGCAGCTCTGCTTGTGGGGGTCCCTGTAGCCCCAGTGCGTGGTTTGGTTCCAAAGGCCTCAAGTACACAAGAAAACCTGCTGGGTATTGTGAAATAACCATCAAAAGAGAACTTGCTGAAAATTCTGCAGGAGCCTCTGCCTTGGTGTTGGGGAGGGAGAGCGGGCAGGCAGAATACTAAACTTGCTGTTCAGAGATGATCAAAGCTTCAAAGAAATGGATGCAACATTCAAAGAGATTTGGAGAGAAAAAGGGAAGAATGTCTCTAATCACCTAACAACTTATTTTTTGGTGCAGTTCTATCCAACCGCCTTCCTTAGAAATGGGACATCCACATGAAATAACGCTTAACATATACTGGGGCAAAACGTGAGAATTCTCACCCTCAGTGTGGGTGTGTCCCACATGAACTCACACGGACCCATATGACATACATGTATATGACATGCTGTCCTAGTTTGAAAGGAAGAGTAGAAATAAGAAGAATCTGTTTTTGGATAATTAAGTACAAATTTAATCCCAATATATTGTGTTGCATATACTTTGACAAAAACATTCACTGAAACAACAGGGAAAAGTTTGGTGGTGACATCCTACTAAAAATAACTTTTAAAAATATACTTAGTTAATTCAAAAAGTTAATTTACCCAACTTTTAAACTGTGAGCAAATTAAACTTTGTTGGATTATTGTATGGGATTGATATCTTGGAAGAGCATCAAAAGTAAATCTGCCCAAAAGATCTGGTTTTACCAATACATAAAGCAAAAATCACACATGCACCCCACACACATAAATTCAGAAAGTGATGAATCCTGGTAGTCTTGGGACCAGGCCTACCTAGAGGAAGGAGATACAGATGTTTACACTAGAATCTCATCACTCAAGGCTGCAGGGAATGATTTTGAGAAAGGGACACTCAGGGACCTGCTGCGACCTATGGCCAGGGTTCCGTGGTCACATACGCCAGGGCCGCACAGGCAGTCCCCTCCATGTTCAGTAGAGGGCTGCCAGGTCACCATCAAGGGTCTCCTTGGATCCTTCCATGAGTGTGCTCAGTGACACTAGCGCCAGTGCTATGTGGGGACACACGGATTCTCCTTTTGGAACAGCACGACTAGCCACCATGGAACCGTCACTCTTACCCATCCAAACGCCCCACTTGTGCCTTCCTTCCCTCTGTATGAACGCCCAGCTCTCTCCCTTCCAGAAGACCTTTGAGAGCTGACATTAACAGAACTTCATATACTGTTACAATCATCCTATTGTCCCCAGGCTACTTACACTGGAATCTTTATGGCTTCTAAAAACTTCAAAACAATGCATGAAGTGTGTACACCATGCCCCATAACATGAAGCATAATATAAAATTGCTCAGCTTTCCCCGTAACCCAGCAGTGGGAATTATGGTGAGGTTATCTACAGCTTTCCTTGTATTATAGAAGTTCAGTGACATAAAGAGCACCAGGGCAACTGGACGCTTTCTCCACAAGGCACTGTTTATGCTTGCAATATTTTGAAAAACTTGCTATAAGATGATTTTTAAACTTGAAGGGTATCTCAATGGCAGCTACGGAAATGGGAAGAGATACAGGTGCACGCATGAGTTCACATCTGCTTCACGCACCAACGTGCCCGCTACGTGACCACAGCAGCTTCAGTTCTTTGTATGTCACCCAGCTAAATCCGAAGCCAAAAGCCACGGGGTCCCTGTCCTGTGGGTGGCATCCTGCCTTCCTGTGCTCTGGTTCTCTCCAGAGTGGTGGCGGCATACCCACTGCCCACCCAGGTGGCTCTCCAAGGGTGTCTGGGAGTGATCTCAGAACTAAGCACAACGGAAAATCGTCACAATCATGTCCAAATTTTCCTAGATCATATTTTTAAAGACAAAGTTTTCTTTCTTCTGTCTTTCCCCCTTTTTATTAATCTGGATTGAAGAAAAGCACACATTTCATTTATTGTCTGGATTATAGATTCTTATTAAACAAACCAGAGCTCATTATAAAATCAATATCAACTTACCCACCATGTCCCCAGGAGGAACACAAAAGGTCACTCTAAGAAATTCAAACACTTTTCCTGCTGCAAGGGCATGATTTTAATTACAGATACTATTAATTAGAGCTGTCACTGGGAAGACTTTTTTTCTGTTAATTATCATAAACTCAGTTCTAAGTATGCATTTTCAACCTGCATTTTTGTAAAAATTAGTCATTTCTGCATGCAAGTCTAACCTTTCCATTCTATCAATATTTTATATTTGAATTTCAAAGTATATCAAAGGATGCCATGCTTTCTAGAAATCTACGCCTGTATGATCTCCCGTCTCTCATACTTGGAACAGAACGAGGTGATAATTTATTTATGTTTCGACACAAGGTTGGCCCTGAAGACCTGGCATCCTATATTGATGGCCCTGCTCAACAGAACTTCTGGGTAAATTCTTACTAGTTTATGTGACATTTTTTTCAGGCTGCTTCTTCAAACGTGGTTTTTCTTTCTCTTTGAAGCAAAGCCACGCACTATGCCTGAAATGCCATCTCCAACCCATTTGAAGTTGCCATTTCTTTATAAGAAAAGGATCATTCTGACCGGGCTTGTGACCCCTGCAGGATACTAGAGGTTTTTCTCCACTCAGTGACAATACTAAGTATTTTGAAACTAGAGAAGCTATACTGTGTTCTCTATTAAGCACAGAAATTTTATGAATTCATCACAACTCCTTACACGGGGCAGGGTAGGGTGGCCCGAGGGACAAAGTCCAGCCAGCTCCATGCCAACTGGGGCCTCAGGTCTCTCCTAGAAGGAGCTGGAGAGTCTACCTTGGTGATGCCAAAGACAGAACAGCAGTATTGACTGTTGTGAAACACGGGAATTATTTACCCGCCGTGGTCACGTGCCCACAGAAGACAAAGATCCAGCCAGCCCAATGGGAGGAAACCTTACCAATGTATATTGATCAAACTTTTAAAATGGCAATTAAGTGAATTATTTTACCTTCCCAAATGGGGATACTGTATATACATGGAATTAACTTATATTTTATGTTACGGAAACCAAGGGTCCTGACTTGTAGATACGCCCACTTGCACTGCTGTCTCGTCTTACTTCACTACGTAATGCTATTAGACATGAAACACACACTACAGAGCGTCCCAGAATTCTGAGGTTTTGTGTCTACCCATCAGCTCCAGTCTCCCCGTCTCTCCAGGTGTGTCTGCTGGAGATTGGCACCTCCCTACACAGCTGCCCACCGCCTCCCGCTGACATGCGGGTTTATCTCCCATTTATCAGCATTAGATTTCACTCCATCCGAGTCACAGCACAGGGTGGCAACAGATCAGGTCAGAGGGGCTTTTCATATGGGACCCTGAGGAAGTCAGTGATTTAAGAGCCATCTTCAAACATCCACACAACCAATTCATCCTGCAGCCCTGGCATGTTTCATTAATAGTGGCCAAAACTAAGAAAGATAACAGATAATACATAATTCATGTATTGTACTTTTTCCATATCTCTAATTAGCAACCCGCTTTCACAGCTAACACGGAACTATCCAAGAACAGCGTAAGATTAATACAGAGCCATAAAGCTGTGGTTGCAAGGTATTTACATGAATGCTAATGAGAAGTTTCAAATTGTCGTCATAAAAGAACCCAAACTATAAATAAATGAACAAGTGCTGGGCGTGGGGGAGGGGCCAAGGGCGAGGAAAAGGAAGCAGACATGTCTGTGCAGTGCGGGAACCAGCAAGGCCCTTGACGGGAGGCTCTTCTTACCTGGTAGGCAGCAGTGGCGTCCACGCTGGCGTCGCCCCCCAGGCCCGACAGCTTCTGCTTGAGCTTGTGGTGGGAGCCATGGCGGAGGCAGTAGACGAGGCTGGAGGCCAGGAGGACCCCCACAATGCAAGCCATGGACAGCAAGGTGAGCACGATGAACTTGGTGGAGTCCTCCTGCTCTCTCCTGTGAGGCAGGAGCTTGAGCCTGCTGCTCTGCAGGACAAGGAGAGAGGCCACGTTAGCACTCCCGGGATCCCCACTTCGCAGAAAGCCACCCTCTGTTGCATCCTCAGTACCCGGTGCCACGGGACAAGCCAGGGCGCAGGCACCAAAACACGGTGCCCGAGCCCCTCAAGGGAGCCATCGTGCCAGCACCCAGGGGCGGCGCATCCCGGTGACACGGGGCCCTGTCTCCCCTCACTGGAGGCTCCCTCCCACAGCCGAATCGGGAGTGTCTCTGGGAGAGGGGGACCGCAGGTAGAGCAGCAACCAAGTTACAAAGTTGGCAGCACTCCACAGAACGTGTCACCCCGAACCTTTTGGGGAATCTGCTACGCTGCAAAGGCCCACCTGCCTCGGGGGCATCCCGAGTCCGCTGCGCCAGACACCTCGGTGTGGCTCCGGAATCGGACGGTGGCGGACCGCGAATGGGTAACCCGGAAGTCCAGCCTTCCGCCCCGAGTTAGGGCCCCCAGGCCCTCGGCCTCCCTGCACTCTCTCGGGGTGGGGCAAAGCACGAGGATACCCTTTGGTGCCAGTCACTGCTCTCCAGGGCGAGGAGCCCGGGTGCCCCTCATTAGCTTCCTTAGGAGGTGTATTAGCGACAATTAAAAGCGCCACAGGAAAATGGATGGCTGCCGGCACATCGCCCACACTCCCGGCCGCGAGCCCCCCACAATTACCCGGGAAATGAATGGGAGAGCACGCCCTGCCTCAGTCCTGGTCGCTACAAGACGAGAACAATTAGCAAACTCCTTTCCACCACCTAATTTCGCGTGGTAACAAAATGGATTTTTCCCCATGAATGCCTGGCCGGCCTATTCATTATCTCTCTTCTATTAGTAATTTTCTGCTCCGCATTCAGGCTCCCAACTCTTCATTTCCTCTGCCTCCGAGTGTACACAGTGCCTCTTATGTCAGGCCGGGCCCATTTTTATCTTGTAATCATAAAGGCCACCAAAGCAATTATCGCCGGTCTTGACTGGAAAAGCTGGTCATTAATTAGCCTCCTTTTGCTTTCCGCGCGCGGATTAGCGGGCGCCGGGACCGAGTTAATGGAAGCGCGGGTTAAATGAGAAAGGACGCCCGGATTTTCCTGCCTGGATGCGCGCTCGGGAGGACGCGGGGTTCGGGCGCGGAGCTGACGGCGCGCGAGCGAGGGGAGGGGGCGCGCCGGCCGGCGGGGACCGGAGGGGG
>NW_004955579.1:456831-461922 GCF_000276665.1 Chinchilla lanigera
GCCCCGGGACCGCCGGCCCCTCCGCCAGCCCCTTCCTCCCTCGGGGTGCAGGGTTGCTGCGGGCTCCCGCGGCCCCAGCAGGAAGCGGGACGGCGCGGAAGGCCTGGAATTTACTCAGAGGTCAAAGACAAATGTCAAGGAGAGACGGGGAAGGTCTGGGGTCCCCCTCCCTGGGCCCTGCTGGGTCTCAGGCTCTGGGCAGGGGAGGGGCCCCACCTCCCCGAGTCACGCAGCTCCGGGTCCCTCTGCCTGGGCCTGCGCTGCCCCAGGGATGGGGTGGCCGTGTCCCCCGCCTGGGCACCAGCGTCCCCTCTCCAGACTCCAGGCGCCCCTTCCTGCGGCCCGCGGAGAGGGCAGTGGTCACCAGAGGGGCCGCTGCGGGTAGCCGAGCCTGACCTTGAGGGTTTGACCCCAGGGGCCGCTGGGGTGGAACCCCAAAAGTCACTCCTCCTGCCCCCCAGCAGCCCACATGCCCCACCTAGCGTTGGGCGGGAGGGTGGATGGCCGCGGAAACTGGGCTGCAAGTCCTGCTTTAAGAATCCCGGAAAAAACGAAAATAAAGAAAATTTAAATGGCAGAGCGAACGCCCTTTCTGGGTATCGTGTTTGAGTTTAAATAACTTTACAATTACTTTACTTCACTGCTCTTTGTAGAGTTAAAACCATACTTAAAGCCCTGGCGACCGGGGAGCTCTGAGAAAGGCGTTTCTAAGCGAGTCTGCGTCCCAGTGCCCACCCGACCCCGTGTGGCCCGAGAGCTTCCCCCTGCTCCTGCTCCCCAGACTGAGCGGCTGGTGGGGACCACAGGTGCTTTCCTGGGGCTGGGCCGGAAGAGAGCCCAGACTAATTAGAAGCATCTTATCAGTCTTGACTTGAAATGGAAAGAAAACGATGTTTAAATATTTATGACTTTGACATTTACAGTCAGCCATCTTTTAAAAGCAGAACACCTCCTTCCGTACGGAGCAGCGCTCTTTCTGAAGTTCGGAGCAGAGGAGAGGAGAGGGTGGGGAAGCGGCAGTCCTCAGAAGCGGGTCACAAGGCTGGGTGGCGAGCGTCCGTGTAGGAGGCACACTCACCAGCACTTCGGCACAGAGCTGTCCAGGCAGGAACCCTGCAAGGGTTTTTTAAGCAGTCGAGAATGAATAATCAAGCCGACTGCATCCGCTTAGATGCATCTTGAGAGGTGAAGTACAGCAGCGCACATTTCCTCTCCCACCTCCACCTGCAACTCCTCAGATGTAGAATATGTAGTACTGCAAAAGTTGTGATTCAAAATAAGTGTGTTGGCATAGCGGCAATTGGTGGAACTGCTCTTAGAAATCAGAGTCTGCAGGCTCGGCCCTGACTGGCTTGGTATTCTAGTCTGTGCTGACAAGCCAAGGTGCCTGACTCAGGAACAGGCTCCTCTGAGCCCTATCTGGCCAGGGCCCTCAGAACTTCCCCTGTCCAAGCGGGAGGTTAAAAGAAAAGAAAAGGAACATTCCATACCCAGACTCTGTTATGAGAAGGACAGCCACAATGCAGAACTTTATGGTAGATATTTGTTGATAAATAGCAAAGTCTAGCATTTTTGCAAGGCTATGTAACGTAACCAGTTCCCAAGGCCGTTATCTGAGTCACTGAGCTGCAATTTAAAAAAATGCTTGTGCTAAAAACAGGTACGGACACACGTGTTCAATTTTATCAGTATTAAACTTCTAGTATTATTGCTGCATTTGTTTGTGTCATTTTTATGGAATTTGATTTGCAACCAGCATGAGCCTATGTTTGTCTGCATGTTTTTTAAGGGTAGCAGAACCCTTGACTGAAAATAGGAGGGAAGAGGTACCCCTTCACTCCTGGGCGAGGGTCATGCCCCGTGAGGATGGGTACTGCTCCACTTACAAAGACCTTTCCCCCTGTAAATTCAGAAATTAGTTTTAGAGACAACTAATGAGTTACTATAACGAGTTTGCCTTTGGTTTGCTATGTGAGCATCTTAGAATTATTTGGAAATTTAATTCTAAAAGTATTAAAATATATTTATTAAAATATGGTAACTATTACTTTAAAGCTGGTCACAATTTTTTGGCCAGGACAAGTGACCATATTTAAAAATCTGGGGGAAGGGTGTTTTACAATATTTTAAAAGTATTTTTTAAAGCTGTTAAGTGAACTATTTTTAATTTGGAATTTGCCACAGAATTCTAATAAATGAGAGAAGTCAGGCGGAAATAATCATGTATTAATTCTCTGCATTACAAAATCTTTTCAGAAGCTATTATCAGAGCAAGAGGCATTGCGGTCTGAATTCAGGGTGGGAGAAGTCCTTTGTGCTACTGAAAGCTATTGTTCCTCTGTGCAGATGAAATTGTACTTGCAAATCTGCCATTCAAGTAGCCAAAAAAAGGGGAGGGAGATATGGGCAAAAGAAAAGCATCTCCAAGAAATAATTCTTAAATACAAACTTTAATGAAAATAAGTTGGTATGTACTGTTTTAAAATGCGCCATTTGTTGAAGCTTTTCAGGCACATGCAAAAAAGTGGCCAAGCAAAAAGATAAACTGCTTATTTGTCATCTTTAAGCACTCCTAAAAATATCGGTTTTAGAAAAATACTGTTTTTAAGACATCAGGGAAGATTTACGATACTGACGTTAGAGGGAGGACAACACCGGTACACACTGATTTTTAGCGGGGCTTCATAGCCACATATTGTCCTGGGTGGAAGACCGAGGACCAACCAGCTGAAAACAGGCCAGCCGGACGGCCCCCAGGAGGAAGCCTGCTCCCTCCCACCTCTCAGATTCACTGGCAGCAGCGTTTTTATTACGGCAGAGCTCAAACTCAGCCCTTGGGCTCCGCGCACCCAGCGCATCAGAGGCCTGGTGTGTCCTTGCGTGCCTTGGTGGGCAGTGTTGCCTAGCATAACATTTTGGTCTGGATGAAGGAGGACACCCATCCCATGCCACCCCCAGCAGGAACGAAACCCGCTTCAGCCCTGGAACTTCATGCTTTGCCTGCCATGTCCAGGCCAGGAAGCCTGCGCTGGATTCACCCGCACCGCTGGCCCGCCGACCGTGATCCAGGGAAGCCAGGGTCAGCTTCCAATCCCCTCCCCCACCCAGGGAGGCGGACCTCAGCAGGCCTGCGACTTTCTCACCCCTGCCTCGCTGTCCCTTCCCCCCTCCTTAATTCAGGAGATCCCTACAGAGGTTGGAAAGATCAGACCATAGCGCAGGACACAAAGGGTTGAGAGTTCTTGGGAGCTGGGGTATTCACAGCCTGAGAGTCCCCTTCCCAGCAGGGACAATGCCGTGGCTCAGCCTTCCAGGCCACAAAGCACAGTGTGCTGGGGAGGAATTCACGTCCCCAACAACGCCTGTGTCCAGCCAGGAATCTCAGACTCCCCAGACCTGCTGCTGCAGGCTTTGACCACGGTGTTCTGGGGCTGAGTGGGGTACACCTGCTGGGTGGGTGGGCATTTCTTCAGGTGTGGATGGAAAGAGAAGAGCTTCCATCGCCCTCCTCTGCACAAACCTCCACTGCCTCCCACGTTCACCTGGCCCTGTAGGGGGGGATTTGGGCCAGCTTGGAAGAACTCTTGGACACTTGGCACCCTGGACTCCAGGCCAGGAGACTCTCAGGACCCAGCAGGGACCAGTGAACCTAGGTCGGCAAAGGGTGCACGTGGGGGTGAGGGGGTGGGGATGTGACCAAGGGACAGCAGAGCCCTGTGCATCCCAGCCCTCCCCGTGAGCCTCCACGCTGTCCTTGGCGGGATGTACTGGGCACAGAGCACTGGTGACTGCAACAGCAATCCCTCCTGCCCTGAGGCCAGCCTGGAGCTCGGTGAGCTTAGTGCACAGGACCCAGAAAGTTGGGAACCTCTGGCTCCAGGTCAGTGCTGCTCAGATTTTCACCCCTAAATTTGGGGTGCGCAGGCTGCCGGGGCGGGGCTTCTAGCCAAGAAGGAGGGCAGTGTTCTGACTACACCGCACTGTAAAGGGAAGAATAAAGCCTTCCTCCGAACTGCCTAGAGTCAGAAGTTTCTCTGGCTCCGCTGGGCAGGTACACCTGGGGAGGATGCAGGGGGTCCCTCTGCGAGAGGGGACCCCGCTGATCCCAGGCGCGCCCCCCCACCGGAGACTCAGAGGCCCCCCCCTTTCCCCGACTCCCTCCTCGAAGCGCACTCGTCCTACAACTCGCTCAGATGCCTGGATGGGGGAGGTGCTCTGGGACCCCGAGAAGAGGGTGAGGAGTGCCCCAAAGTGCACGGCAAGGAAAATGCCCCGCGCCACTCCTCCCCACGCTGGCTGCTCCTCCGTCCTTGCTGTCCACCCCCTTTCCCACACCCCTCCCCATCTCGGTGCCGAACCACCCCGGCCCACCACCCTGTTGTCTCGGGTCTGAACCGCCCCAATGGCCGGAGAGGCGAGGTGCATGCAGGCCGAGAGCGAGCGCGGGGAGCAGCGGGGCAGGCCGCGGGCCAGCCTCCTAAGGCAGAGGGCAGGAGGTCTCGCGCGCACGCAGGGGCCACCCCTCCCACTCTGCGTGCAAGAAGAGCTGCGACGGCGGCTCAGCGTCGACACCCGCCCCAGTCCCACTTGGGGAAGACCCTGGACTCGGATCTCTCCCGCCGGCCGAGCTTTTGACAGGTGTTCTGCGGCGAGTGGGTCTACCCATGACCTGGGCGCGACGCCCGCCCAGGTCGCCCATCTGAGCCCCTATGCACAACCTCCACCCTCCTCCCGGCTCCACGCCCTTCCATCCACGCGCCCGGCGATCTTGGGGGTCCTTCTGCTCCCTCCCGCCCCCGCCCCGCCCCAGTTCCTCTTCCCGCTCCGAGGGCCCGTGGGCCGCTCCACCCAGTGTCCACGCAGGCGGGCGCCCCTGGTTACCTGCAGCTCGGCGGGCGCCGGGAGACCCAGCGGGAGGAGGTGGGGGCGAGCGCCCGGGCGAACGGCCTCTGGGCGCAGGGGCCGCTGGCGACGGCGGCGCCATCATCACAGCCGGCCGCTTCCCCGCGCTGGAGCCACCGACGAGCCAGCCCATCCTGCTTCTGACCACAAACTTCTCGGAGGCCGGTGGAGACAAAGGTGCCGCGCGTC
>NW_004955579.1:462182-463284 GCF_000276665.1 Chinchilla lanigera
GCGCGCGCCCGGCCGCGGTGGCGCGGCTCGCAGCCCAGCCACCGGTTGCTATAGCGATGTCCCCCCCCACGTGTTGCTGACAGCAATTGGCTAAGGGGCTGCGGCTCTCCGAATACCCTCTCCCGCCCGGGACTGTGAATGGACACCGGCGTTGTCAGTCACCGGTACCGCGCCGCGTGCGGGCCCTCCGCGGTCTTTCTTTCCGCCTTTCGCCGTTCATTCCGACTTCATCCCGGGCAAGTTCAGGGCAGCACGGGGCAGCAGAGGCGAGGGCCTTCAGCAGGGGAAGGCGGCCCGCGCGGCCCTGCTGTGACCTTCGCTTATGTGAGGGGTAGGTGGGGTGTGCTGAAACTCTTGCAGGAGAAAAATTCTTTCAAGCTGTTTTCACTTTGCGGTGGGAGTCCCTGCGCTCCCTTTCCAAACTGAAGCACGCCAGTTACCAGGGAACCCCTCCCCGGGTTTCAGGCCGCGGGGTGCCCCGGAAGCGCCAAGACCCGAGGCTTTGCCACCGCTGGTCGGCGGACTGCGAGCCGCCAACGCAAAAGCGGGATGTAGTTCGCGTCGAAACCTAGGAATCCGAGCCGCGTCCCTACCCCGGCGCGAAGGCCGGGCCTGGGCCCTGCCTTTCCGCCGGCCGGGACGAGCGGCAGGCGGCCCAAGACCGCGCTCCTCGTCGCGCCAGCCTCCCGCGGCGCCTGGGCGCGGGGCGCCCTGTAACCGGCCTCCCCAGGTCGTCGCCACGGCGCCGCGCTCCCCTGCCCCAGCTCCCGCCCCAAGCCCTGGACCCCCGGTCCCAGCTACAGGTTGCTGCACCCCCGCGCGCGGCACCCCCGCGGATCCCCGCGGGGCGGCCCGCGCCGGAGTCGGAACCCAACATCTGTGCGCACAATGCGCTCTCCAAGGCCCACAGCTGCAGGAACAAGGGGAAGAAAGGAAGGAGCGGGGGAGCGGATCCTGTCACACGCAGATGACAGTCTGTGGAGGGCTCTTTAGTGTCTCCTTTCTGGAAGCCCCGCGCCCCCCTCCCAGTCCCCGCTCCTCAGGCCCCTCTGCTGCCGCCTCCCCATTGTTCCGCGCGCTCGGGACAGCTGGAGACGACGGC
>NW_004955579.1:463480-492282 GCF_000276665.1 Chinchilla lanigera
GCGCGGGAGCCTTGCCTTCGCGCGCCTGCCCGGGAAGCCGCGTCCGCCCCGCGGAGCCGGCGGGCAAGGCCCGGGCAGCGTTGCAGACGCGGTCCTGTCCTGCCGCGCGGGCCTCTCAGCAGCGCGTTCCGGGGACTCCACTTCCACTTTTATTTCTCGTATTGACGGGGCTGGAAGTGCACGCCTCGCAGAGTGGCTCACGGGCCACGGGCCGCGGAGGTAGGAGAAGGCCTGGGGTGCCAGCCGCAGGGGACCTGCGGGGGCTGGGAAGGGGACGGGGAGTTCCGCAAGAGGCTAAGGGGAGCAGCCTCGGCCGTTACTCCCCCGCCCCGACATGCACAGGCTGGTCGGGGTAAGTCACCCGGGCCCTGTAGTCCCGGTTAGGACAGGCCCTGCAGACTCACAGCGAGCCAACTCGGGTGGGCAGAGGGACGCGGATGCTGTGCCCCCACGTCCTGAGGCGTCCCCGCTGGCAAAGACCCTAGCGGCAGCGGTTCCTGTCCCTCTTTGCCAGGATCCTCTAGGCTGTGGCTGACCAGTGCGCCGCGCCTCGGGTCCCCCCCAGCCTCGCGGCTCGGCCCAGGGCAGAGGACAGGAGAGGGGAGGCGGCGCGTGCGCGGGGAGCTCGGGCGGGAAGAGGGGAAAGTGGGGCGAGGACCCGGCAGCGAGCTAGGCGGGCAGGAGCGGACCTGCGCCCTCAGCCTGGCTGGCAACAGGCCCTCCATAGCAACGGCCTGCGCGCGCCAGAGTGTGCGCGTTTGTGTGTGCGCGCCAGGGCGCGCGGTGCAGGTCCTGAGCCTTCCTGGCCCCCGGGGCACAGAGGCTGAAAGGGATGCACAGTCCTGGGTCCGAGGCAGAGGAGTCCCTTCCAGGGCCGGAGCCCCAGCTCTCCACGTGCGGCTGGCTCCCTAGGGCCCGGGATCCCTCCGGATTCCGCGTTGGCCTGGAGTGGGGGCACGCCCAGCTCTAGCTCGGTTTCAGGGTCACAGGGCTCCCGGCCTCCCTGTCCAGTCCCTCCTGCTGCATCCGTGGTCCAGGGCATCCTGAGCGGTGCGGCCGGAGAGCTTGAGGTCAGGAGGAGCGTGTGCGTCCCCGGGTTCCCGGGGGCTCCCCAGGCCCCAGAGTGGCTGGGCAGGAACAGCCATGGAGGAGGTCTCCAGCGGCAGGGTGGGCAGGTTGCTTGCTGTTCCCTCCTCCTCCGTCTGAAGGGCCTTCACCACCAGGTGGGATGCCCTGCTGGCCCAGCCTTGCCCTGCCCATCAGTCTCCGAGGACCTCTGTGGGAGGACCTGGCCGCGGGCCCTGGGGTCCTAGAGCCAGGAGCACAGGCTGAAGCTCAGAGTAAGGTATGCGGCTCCAGGCCAGATGGCCAGCTTTGTGTTCTCTACAAATGTGACATGACATGACAAATAAGTAAAGAATTATTTCACATAGTTTTCTGCGATCCCAAGGTGTCCTACTTCCAACGCCAAAGCACCCCACTTCAGATTTGACCTGAACTGAACACGCGTCTTTCCAACAGGTGGAGGAGGCGGGGTGCTGAGGTGGCTCAGTGTAAGTTGGATTTGGGTCCCTTTCAAAGGAATGAGATGGCTTTAAGGCACCGTATGGGCATTCATAGAAAAGTACGTTTCCCCTCATAGGTGCCCTGGAGTCCTTTGTGCTGGGCAGTGACCTGTCTTGGACAGTCCTGACCCATAGCTCCTACTTCCCAAGGACCCCACTCCAGGGCTCCGCTTGACCCCATACATGCTGGTCAGTCCCCAAGGCAAAAGACAGACTCTTCAAGGAGTTCAGGAAAAGAAGCATTTGTATGTTTCAGTGTGGACCCATTTAGCCTGCTGCTTTAGACACAGGGAAGCTATCCTACCAGATTCTCATTCTACTTAATTTTAAATTCCTTTCTCATTTTCAGGACAGGAAAAATATATTAATTCATGAAAACACTCTGGAAAAGTTTCTTGGCAATGATGATTCGGCTATCTTGAAGAATGAATGATGATGTTACTTTTGTTGTTTTTTAATGTTTTGGTCAGGAGGCCCTAAGCTTCATTTAATCATAAATATGAATTTACATAATTTTGGTAACATTTCAGAAAAAATTCAGCACGATACAAAACATTTCTGAAGGATGTTGATTGGAATCACCTACAGATGACAAATAAGTATGTGATTCACGCAGAAGTTAGGGTTGCTTGGCTGATGAATAAAAAAATCTGGCATTTGTAGAATTTCCCAAGCCTCACAAAATGCCTAAACAATGTAAGGAGTTTAAAATGATTTGCTGATCCCTGCTAATTCTTCTCTTAAAGTGTGTTTCGCATTTGTCATGTGTAAAAACTAATGTGCTGTGATAAGAATCTCATTTTCAGTTTAGGGAACAATGGGCTGGTTGGTAGAGATCGCACATTTCGGTGATTAGAATAAATCTCCAGTGTTCTGAATTATCAAGGAAAACCTATTTTTTAAAAAAATAGAGATCTGCTGTCATGGGAAATATGATTATTATAAAGCAAAACACTTTTAGGAACTTAAAATGGTATGGTAAGGTAGAAAATATTTCTTAAAACCGTTGGCAATGCTTGATTTCATAAAATCCTGCACCAATTTTGTTGCTAAAACATAATGCTGATTTATATAAGTATAGTTCACCAACTGTATTTCAAATACTTTGGATTTAGAAATCCATTTATAAAAGTGATTTAAAGTTATAATTTAAAATAGAACTAGATATTTGTAAACATCATAGCATTCTTCAGATCTCTACTAAAGAGAAGAACATTTTGCAGTACCAAGAATGTCAGGAAGCAAGGTGTTTTAATCGGCCATTCCTCCTAAGGACATGCAGTAATCAGCCTGAGGGAACTTAAAAGATATTGGCACAGTTGGTATGGAGGACTCTAACCTGAAATTCATCAACTGTCAGTAAACAGCTATTTCTAAAGGTCTCTACCGGGTAGACATTAGATGGCTGTGAGAACTCCCACTTGCAGCGGGAGAAGCCAACCCACTGCAGCCACTTTAAGGAAGAGAGTCTTGTCTGGGGGAGCTCTTGCCATCTACCCTGCAGCCTTGACCCAAGTTTATCCCTTGGTGCACTAAGCTCCCTGCCTGGGCAGAGTTCTGGCAGAAGGATTTGTTGAGTTAGAACATACTGCTATCAAATCAAGGTCTTGGCATTAAGGTTCACAGGAATTGAAAAATACTGGATTTGTTTGCTCCAATATTTTACTTCATTAAAGATGTGACTTCTTCATCCAAAACAGAAAAATTCAAGCCCCCTTTTTTTGTTTTGAAGAGAATTATCAGCATCACCCAGCGTTTATCATTAGCACTCAAGTTGGCTCATATTCTGAAAGACCTAAAGTTTTTAAATCCAGAAATAGGAACTCTATTATGAGATATAGTTGCTATTCCCCCAGTGGCTTAACATGATTACGTGAAACCACGTCCTTAAAAACCAAAAATGTGCTTTAGCATTTTTAGCAACATTTTTATGCTTGATTTATGCTTGATAGGATGGTTAACAAACATGTTGGGATTTTTAGACTTTCTTTTTCAAACTTTGATGTTAGAATTCAAAGGACAAGAAAAGCCTCAATGTCTTGTTTTACTAATTTTTTTCCATTAGCCATAGCATTCTAAAATCCCTACTGTTCACTCTGGGAGGCTGAGGCAGGAGGACTGCAAGTTCCAGCCCAACTTGGGCAAGTTAGAGACTATGAGACCTTGTCCCAAAATAAAAAAATAAAAATGGGCTAGGGATGTAGCTCAGTACAAAGGCCCTGGGTTCCATCCCCAGGACTACAAAAACAAACAAATCAACAACAGAAAACAAAACGAAACCAAACAAAACATGGGGACAGGTATTTATAAACAGAACTGTCTTCCCAGAGTTCATCTAGCTTTCAGTCTACCTCCTTGTAAAGATCTAGCCTTTATTATTTACAAAACAATGCTATAAAATGTGTGCTTAGGAGCTGGTGTTCAGGGTGGTGCATATATTTAATGTTCATGATCAGACCGATTCCTCTTACAAAGTTTAGCTAAAATTCGTTGCCTGAACGTGGTCAGAAAGACTCATCCCCACACGGGCAGGGAGCTGACCTTTTGAAAGTGGCTAAGTGGTACCCTTGTGTTCCAGTGAAGGGAAACAAGGTGCCACGTGGAGAATTTCCAGTTATCTCTGTTTTTCGGTTAAAAGCTCTTTCAGTGCGTCTTGTCACTTACAAGCTACCGGTCCATTATAACCGTCTGGAGACAGCCTTTCCCTTCAATTGCTCTGGAATTAAAAGCAGAACAACAATGCAGGTAAATGTTTGTTTCACAATTACATAACTGGGCGACGTACTGTTTGCACAGTCTCTCAGGAAGGTGCCGATGTATATTTTAATGCATGAAAATAGGCTCCGATCAAATGAAAGAGCAGCCGCCGCCTCCAGAGCTCACCTCTGAGCTGGACTCAGGAGAGGAAGCCCTGAAAAGTGCTGTCTCCTGACTGCACTGCAAGTGCGTGTGTGAGCGTTCAGAGCGAACGGGAACCAAGACCGGGGCTGGCCAGCTGCTCAGCGTGGGGAAGACACAGAGTTCACCATCACCCAGAGAGTGGGTCGTGGTTATTCAGAGCGCCACACAAATGCACCCGCAGCTGCTAGAGCCAGTCAGATGAAAACAGTGGCCCCTCATCCTCACATGCAGCCTGATGTGTGCTGGTGTCTGCAAGGGAGGCTGGGGTGGGCACGGCCTGACCTGGGCGCTGCTGTGTCCTGAGCCCTTCCGACACCCTGACAGGCCATCTCCTTAGAGCACACACCCTTCAGCTTTGCCCAGTCAGTTCTTTTTTTTTTTTTTTTTTTTTTTTCCAGTACCGAGAATCGAACTCACGACCTTGTGCTTGCCAGGCAGGCGCTGTGCCACTGAGCTAAATCCCCAGCCCCCTGCCCAGTCAGTTCTGAGATGCCCATTTGGAATTATCTTCCCAGGCACTCAAACTCAGCTGAAAGTCTAATCTTTTGGTTCTAATCATTCTTTGCTTCTGAGTCCTCCAAACTGGATAACTTCACTTCATTACCTGTTGATTTCTCTGTTCTTTTCTCCAGTGACTTTTGTGAGTTTTTTTAAAAAAGATCCCTTCCTCCAACTGAGAATATGTTTTTAGAAGGACATTTTAGCAGATGAGTGTCCTGAGCCTGGTAAGTGGTGTGGTGTGGTGGGCAGGGCCTGCCCTCCTGGGATGGGTAAAGGGTGGCATCCCTGTGGTCCAGCACCATCAGAATGGAATCATTACCTTTCCTCCACTAGGTTTCCCAGTTTCCATGGTGACAGTCTCTGTCTTCACTGTCTGTCTCTGGGGTGAGGCTTTCCTGTCCTTTGTCCTCATGTCCACCAGACCCTGCCATTTTCCCAGGGTGTCACTTTGTCTGTCCTCATTCTGAGCCCTGCCTGTGTTGACAGCGTTGGCCCAGGTGGCCCTGGTGTCTCCTCCCACATCCAACTGACCAGCATCCTCCCTCCCTGCGGCTCAGCACTGCTCTCCAGACTCAGTGTCCCTGCCCCTGTGCCGCAGCTCACCCTTCCTGCCACTTGCGGTGCTGGTCACCGAGCTTCCTGCCAGGGTCATGGCCCTAGAGGAACCCATGAGAATCCGAGTGCTACCAACCTGTTGCCCCCCCACGCACTGAAGTCTTATCCACTCTTGCTTTCTGTCCTCTCATTCACCCCTGACCAACTGCTCCAAAGATCTTAAATGCAAAACTTGAGCAACAAACAATTCACAAGTCTTCAATTATGCACTTGCCCAGCCCTGTCCTGCCCTAGATGAGAAGATGCCTGGTCCACATGGCCAGGAGGTCTACACTGCCTACCTGTCAGTCACTCCCAGCCATCTCTGTTATCAGATCAGCCGCCGCAGAACCTCAGGGCTTGTGTTCAAGTGACCCCTGTACTTCATGACGGCCCCCAACGTGCAAGAGTGGCGATTCGTGGAAATCCTCTCTTTATGACATATACAATCAGCTGCAAGATCCATAGTGTTGAAAATGTTTGATGTACTTCACCTATCAATAATTGAAAGAGATGTTTTCAAATCACCTTCAATTGTGATAAATGTTTTGATTTCTTCCTGTAATCTTATCAATTTTTGCTTTATACACTTTAAAGTTATTTTAGGAGATGGGGAAGGCGGGGAGGAAGGGAGGTAAAAAGAATTGAGAAGCGTTACATACATGCACCAACTCCGCAGGAGGAATGTGATCCTTCATTATGTACTGCCATGTGGACTGATGAAAAATATTTTTTAAAGTTCAAAATGAAACAACGAAAGCCAAACAGAAGCCATGAAGGTGCTGGATTAAGGAGAGGGAAACCATATGCCAAGGTTACCAAGATCTCCGGTGAGCGCAAGACACAGGAGAGCTGCAGAGGCGTGTACACTGTGCGCGGGCTTGGCGCCCTCAGCAGGCCAGGGGGCTGCTGTGCATGACCACTGCACGCACGCACACGCAGGACTGTGCACGTGTGCACACAGCTCACACGCATCCCGACGTCCCCACACTGTGCACACCTTTGCAGTTATGGAGGGCGTGGGCTGTGGAACACGCATCCCTGCACTTTGTTTCATTTCCGTCCCTTGAAGGCCGGGGATTTGCACACTGAGAAACTGAAAGCCTTTCAAGCTGGTCAGTGTTGGAGCCACAGCAAATACACACACACAGGTACCTGTGCAAGCGCACGCATGTCACACACGTTTCTTATTGGCGAGGACTCCGCTTTCAGCTGTGGGCCAGGGCCAGCACAGGGGCGGTGTGGGCTCCCTGGTCTCCCTGCGTCTGCGAGCAACCTTGGAGCGGCATCATTATTTCAGTGACAACTCGGTGATAGGCGCAGTTTTGACCCTTGGTCATCCATGGGCTGCGCCCTCGGCGCCGCTCCCCACCCTCGCTCAGCTGCTGCCCCTCCCGTGCTAGATTCTGGAGCCACACGGTAGAGCTCTGCCTCACCCTCTGGCCTCACAGCAAGAGCACTGGGGGCTCCCGGGCAGCACAAGCTTTGCCTGCCTTGGGCGGCATGGAGAGTCTCAGGTGATGTTGGCGGGGCAAAGCCACGCTGCCCTCAGCTCCACCTCTCCTCTTCATCAGTTCCCAGTATCTGTGGGTTTGGAATGATTCCTGTGAAACCACCATGGCTCCTGCCATAGGAGCTGTGGTCACTGAGTGCAGCCCCAGCACTCAGAACTGTCCTTCTGCACACACACACACACACACGCACACCCTGTGCCACACTCAGGCAGGAATGGCACTCCATCGACACCACCGATGGCTGCTGCAGCCTGCTCTCAATGGGTGCTCATCAAGCACTGGGTAGCAGCAGGATCACCAACCAGGATGGCTCCGAGAGGCGGAGGCAGAGTCCTACAGAACTGTCAGAACCAAAGGAACAGCAGAGGTTCTGTGCCTTTCATTTTTATCCTCCTGAGGGAGGGACAGACTCCTTGTGGGTCTTGTCCGATAGTGGCAGATGCCCCTGCAGAGGTGGTGACCTATGCCGTGGAGAGAGGGACACCAGGGGAAGAAAGACTGCATGTGACGCTGGTGGTGAAAATCTTGCCTCTCCTCCCCTCATGACGAGGTCTGGCCCCTGAGGCGGAGCTTCCAGCTGCAGAGCAAGCGGCCAGTGCATCCGGAGATGCTGGAGACAGAGGGGGGACGGAGGCTGCCTGAGCGCTCTTGCCGAGAGTGGGAGTGTTAACAGCCCCTGTATTCCCGCTGAAATCACTGTTGCTGGCCGTGCCTCACAGATGCTCGAACTTTTATGAAATCACATAAGGATCGTTGGAAGCGATCTCTGCCTTTCCGTGTTTTAAGGCGGTTCGGTGTTCCACATGTAAGACGCAGCACTGACGGCGCCTGAGATTGATAATTCTCTCTGTGGGACTTATAGGTTCATAAAGCAAAGAGTGTAATCTAATCACCCATAGGTACATGATTTCTTTATCCCTCCTATCAGACGTAATATGGGTCATAGTCACAATTTAATAACAGCCCAAGTAGGGCTCAATAAAAGTTACCATTAAGAGCTGAAAATGTTCTCCCATTTATTTCTCTGCCAGAGCCTGGCTGCCACACAGGGTTGGATGGAGATTAATGTCACCTGAGAACTGACGCCCTGCCAGGGTGACAGGCCCCACGTGGGCTCGATGCTAAGATCTGGCTGTACACACAGAGAGGTGAGCTGGGGGCTCCGTTCCCCATCTGGGGGTGCGGCCGGCAGGGATACTCTACCCACAGCCGAAGCGCTCGGCTGCCAGCCTGTCTGCTGGGGACAGCAGTGCTCCCCAGTCTCCAATGCGAGAGGACACCCACGTTGTGGGTCACTGTGACCCTCTGTGCAACCTCTGTGCAGCAGCTCCTAAAGGCTGTGCGGTCTGAAGTGAGCTGTCTAATTTCATTTCCAAGGGAGTCACAAAGATGACTTTGATCTCTGACAACCCTTTAGTCCTTCTGTGGAAATCACTAAAAGCAGTATGAGTTGTGTAGAGACCAGGGGTTCAGAAGCCATCTCCCCTGCACATCTATAGCTGGTGACTTGGGATATAAAAGGGGACTCCGTCCCCTGCAGGGTACTCTGCGGGACTGCAGCCTAGAGATGGTGCTATGTGGACACACACTCCTCAGCTGACGGACGCCAGGTTTTTAGGTGTGGCCTCCGGTGGGCCAGGCCCAGAGGCTGCAAGGACAGAGGCACATGCTGAAACTGATGGGGCCAAGGCACACGAGGGAGATGAGCTAAGTGTGGACCCATGGAGGCACAGGAAACAGAGAGGGGAAGAGAAACACACATGAAAACGATGTGGCAGCAACATTCTCAGCACGAGCCTGTGTTCCGATCCCTCAGGCAGCCCTGGAGAGGGGTGTGGGACAGGAGTGTGTGAAGTATGGTGGGGGAGGAGTGTGTGCAAAGTGTGATAGTGGGGGAGGAGCGTGTGTGAGGTGTGATGGGGAGGAGTGTGTGTGAGGTGTGATGGGGAGGAGCGTCTGCGAGGTGTGATGGGGAGGAGTGTGTGTGAGATGTGATGTGGAGGAGTGTGTGCGAGGTGTGATGTGGGGAGGAGTGTGTGTGAGGTGTGATGTGGGGAGGAGTGTGTGTGAGGTGTGATGGGGAGGAGCGTCTGCGAGGTGTGATGGGGAGGAGTGTGTGTGAGATGTGATGGGGAGAAGAGTGTGCGAGGTGTGATGTGGAGGAGTGTGTGCGAGGTGTGATGTGGGGAGGAGTGTGTGTGAGGTGTGATGGGAGAAGTGTGTGTGAGGTGTGGTGGGCAGGAGCGTGTGCGAGGTGTGATGGGGAGGAGTGTGTGTGAGGTGTGATGTGGGGAGGAGGGTGTGCGAGGTGTGATGTGGAGGAGCGTGTGTGAGGTGTGATGTGGGGAGGAGCGTGTGCGAGGTGTGATGGGAGGAGCGTGTGCGAGGTGTGATGGGGAGGAGTGTGTGTGAGATGTGATGGGGAGAAGAGTGTGCGAGGTGTGATGGGGAGGAGCGTGTGTGAGGTGTGATGGGGAGGAGCGTGTGTGAGGTGTGATGGGGAGGAGCGTGTGCGAGGTGTGATGTGGAGGAGCGTGTGTGAGGTGTGATGGGAGGAGTGTGTGTGAGGTGTGATGGGAGAAGTGTGTGTGAGGTGTGGTGGGCAGGAGCGTGTGCGAGGTGTGATGGGGAGAAGAGTGTGTGAAGTGTGATGTGGGGAGGAGCGGGTGCGAGGTGTGATGGGGAGGAGTGTGTGTGAGGTGTGATGTGGGGAGGAGCGGGTGCGAGGTGTGATGGGGAGGAGCGTGTGTGAAGTGTGATGTGGGGAGGAGCGTGTGCGAGGTGTGATGGGGAGGAGTGTGTGTGAGGTGTGATGTGGGGAGGAGCGTGTGCGAGGTGTGATGGGGAGAAGAGTGTGCGAGGTGTGATGTGGGGAGGAGCGTGTGCGAGGTGTGATGGGAGGAGCGTGTGTGAGGTGTGATGGGGAGGAGTGTGTGTGAGGTGTGATGTGGGGAGGAGCGGGTGCGAGGTGTGATGGGGAGGAGGGTGTGTGAGGTGTGATGGGCAGGAGCGTGTGTGAGGTGTGATGGGAGGAGCGTGTGCGAGGTGTGATGGGAGGAGCGTGTGCGAGGTGTGATGGGGAGGAGCGTGTGCGAGGTGTGATCCGGGGAAGGAGCGGGTGTGAACTGATGCTCGGGCAGTGTGTTCAGAGTGGCACCGGGGGAAGCGTGCAGGGTGCTGTGCCCAGGAGCTCTGCTGGAAGGTGAGGTGACAGGCGTCCCTGCACCAGAGAAGGTGCTCATGGGGATGTGGGACCTTGTGTTCCGCGTGGCCCTCCTGTGGCCTCTGTCCCCCGCTCAGCACTGGGAGTCCAGCACCTTGGCCAGGCTGTGCTGCTCTGCGGTGGCTGCACCCAAGCTGCTCTGGACCTTGCTTGCAGGAGGTGTCTTGTCTCAGCCGAGGCCACTGGAGGTCGTCAGAGGGAGCGGGTCAAGAGAAGGCCCGGACCCCGACAGCGGGCTTGAGACCACCGTCAGGGCAGAGGACGCAGGCCCTGCTCTGAAGCTGTTTCCACAGCGTCCACGTGCCGGGGACCCTAGGACTTCAGGATGCAGCCCTGAGCACGACCCCGTCTGCGGCCGCTCTCTGGAACCCCCTGGACGCACGTGCTCCGGTGCTTGCCTGGGGCTGTCCTCTGGGGCAGTGTCACGTGCTGACACTGGGGCGTGCTGGGGCTGTCCTCTGGGGCAGTGTCACATGCGTGCTGATGTCTCTCCTCACAGCCCACAGGGTAACGGCTGGCACGGACCCCAGTATCAGCCCAGCATTCCGTCCTCTGTGCCAGGCTCGGACTCTGTCCCCTTCTCCCAGCTTGCTGCAGCAGCTGAAGCTCCTATGGGACACTAGGCTGGGCCCTAAGCAGTGCAGGGGACGTGGGGTGCAGGGCTCAGGCCGTGGCCCTGGGAGGTGAAACGCGGCTGGGAGAGGAGTCTGGATGCGGCCCCAGAGGGGATGCTGGGGGGTTCCCGTGGGGATGCGGGGTGTCCCTGGCCCGGCAGACTCAGTCCATTTGGTGGCTGAATTCCCTATGCAGCGTGCAGGCCTCCTGGGAGCTGGACAGTGGCAGCAAGTGGATCTTTTCACCTAAGTGCATCAGGCACCTCGAGGATAGTGAGCTGCTGGCTGTGGCCCTCATAGCCCTGACCTGAGTGTTTCTGCTTGCTTGACCTCTCATCGTGTTGGCGGGGCGGGCTCTTAACATCTTGCTCATGTTTTTTTCTTGGGTAAGAAAGATATCCGGTGTCTCCAGCACATGCACGGCGACAGCGTGTGTGCATGCACTTCCCTTGGCTGCTGGTGCGTTGGCCAGGGCACAGGGCCTGGGCACGTTGCCAGCCTGGGCTCTGCAGAACCTGGGCCTGACCACAGGTGTATGCGTGGAGCATGTGGCATGAGGTGTGTGTGGAGTATGTGATGTGTGAGTTGTATGTGTGGACACATGCCTGAGGTGTGTATGGAGTACATAGTGTATGGTTTGTGTGTGTGTGTGGACATGCCCCATGAAATGTGCAGTGTGAGGTGTGTGAGTGTAACATGTGGTGTAATATATGGGGTGTGAGGTCTGTTTGGCCAATATGTGTGTGCAATATGTAGTGCCCGAGGTGGGGGGGATGTGTGTTATGTGAGCTGTGTGTGTGATGTGTTGCATGCGTGCTGTGTGTATAATATGTGACATGAGAGGTGTGTGTGCAGCATGTGGTGCACGGTATGTGGAATATGTAGTGTGTGAGGTATATTGGGGGAGTTTGTGGTGTGTGTGTAACAAATGCCATGGTGTGTATGGAACATGTAGTACATGGAATGTGTGTAGAATACATGGTGTGTTTGGCATGGAGCTTGATTTTGTATTTTAAAGAAGTCAGATGTCTGGGTTATTTATGGGAACTTTCTCAAGTCTGGGGACACTCTGGGTAGAAGGGCGTCCATTCACTGTGCTGTGGTACAGCCTGTCCCCCAGATCCTCAGTGATCCTCTTTGGGGGCAGGGCCTCCTGAGAAGCGATCTGTTTAGTGCAGGCTGTCAGGCGGTCCTGGTCCGTGTCCTTGTGAGAAGGGAACACGGTGGTCCCAGTCCCACGGTGTGACTGCCACTCTGTCCTAACCTCTGTCCCCACACACGGTCTCAGTCCAGCCCAGCGGTGGCCATAGGTTGTCACACGGGAGCCCTCAGGCGTGGAGCACAGGGGGAGGCTGGGTCTTGCCCACCCAGCACAGTGGGGCGCACATAGCCGCTCTCGGGACTGTGACCGCTGATCATGGCCTCGGTCCCGCACCCCGTGGAGACCAACACAAGACCAAAGCCACCATGTGTGGTCACTCCTGCAACCCGGTGTCCTCGGGCGGCCCGCTGGCAGCCTCACCCTGGAGGAGAGGGATGAAGGAAGGGGCTCCACGTCTATGACTTGCAGCTGTCACTGTTACTGCTCCCTCCTTCCTGCTCTGATGGCTCTGAGGTGACAGGCACTGCGCTGTGAGCTCAGCCTGCTGTGCACCTCCAGCACCGCCACGTTATGATGCTGAGGAAATCAGGACACACAGGACACTTGCTTGTTACCAAGGTGGCTACAGCCTCATGTAAGGGAGTCCACGCTACTGGGCCCGGGGTGGGGCTGCAGGGGTGGTGACCGCAGTAGACTCAAGACACGGAGGGCGACTTAGGAGCTTAGACGCTGCTACACATAATTGCCATGGAGCAAACCATTCCAGCAGTTTTCTCCCTTGGAAGATCCATCCCCAAACCCTTCCTGAGCTCAGAGGCCTGCAGGCAGGGTGAGCACCCGGGCCTCGCCAGGCCCCAGCTGTGGGCAGATGCCCAGGACCCCGCATCTCCTCAGCCCTGTCTGGGCCCCCACCTGTCACCTTCACTCAGCAGGTGAAGGCCTGTTGTGCCAGGTGGCCTTTCACAAAGGACTCGCACCTGCAGGTTGGGAGAGAAATGGGGTCAGGCAGGGGCAGGGCAGGGCTGGGAAGATCACCCTGGAACAGGTGATGCCTAGGCAGGCCACCCCACACCACCGTAGGACGCCAAGGTGCTGCCTTCTTCCTGCGGTGACCCCATGGGTGCTGTAACAGGAGGAGGGAAGGAGCCGCCACTGGGGCAGGGTGGGGGAGGCTGCGGTGCTCCTGGCAGGGGACAAGGCTGTCTTTGTCCTGCTTGTCCCCAGGTGGTGCTGAAGGCTGGTCTGACCTTAACTGCTAGGTGACCAGCATCGCCTTGGGCAAGATCACCGCGTCCCTATCATCCCTGTCATCGACCCTCCAGAAGCAGATGGCGGGACTCTAGGAGACCTCACTCATGCCAGCCCTACCAGGGGGAAAGGCCCTGCAGTCTCTGTGGGGTCACAGGGCCCCGTGCCCTCCCCCGGGGCTCACGCATTCACGCACTCCTCCAAGACAGAAAACAGAGGCCTTTCATCCTGGGATGTGCCAGACGCTTGGGGAGGTGACAGTGGACACGATGTGACTTTCCGGGGTGTTATTAGTGCTATGATCTAACCCAGTCCTGAGATACACACTGTCCCCAAAACTAGGGGTGAAAATCAGGACCTCTGGGACCCTAAAGGAGCCATGAGACACCAAGCTCTGGCTGCCCCTTCAGGCGATGCCCACAGGCTAGGGTGAGATTCCAGACCCCTGTGAGAACCTCTGTCTGGCAGTTGTGGCCGTTTGTGGATGGGGACACGGATGGATGGGGACACAGGCAGGAAGTGATCATCTGCACTCATCGCTCACACCTACTAGTGGATGTGTATCGGCAGCTGCACCTGGCTGCTTGATGGGCACCTGCGCTCAGTCCTGGACTCCAGGGCAGGGGCAGGGGTGCCAGCGAGTAAGCAAGCGACAGCCTATCTCCTAGGGCTGGTATCCTGAGGATGTCAGCTCTAGTGCTGGATGGCCTTCTGCAGGAAGGACAGGTAGGCACCTGAGCCCAGAAGGGGAGGGACATATCGGAGGCCCCATGCACGGTGAGTGTCTGAGCTGGTTCTGGCTTGGCCCTCTCTCTGGCGGCCGGGCTGCCTGCTGAACCCAGGAGGAAGGCCTTTCCCGGCAGCTGGGCCCTCCTTACATGCACTTCACATGGATGCAGAGTTGTGTGTTGCCTCACCCTGTGAGCCCCAGCCTGACTTCTCCTGTGGGATAGCAGTGGGCGACTGGGAGGCTGAGCAGCCCACACCCTGCAGGTATCTGTCCACCTCCCCTCTGCAGCTCAGGTGCACAGCTGCCAGGAGTAGGGACCTGGCTGCCGAGCAGAGACAGCGAGCTGCTCCTGCCGCTGCACAACCCCGGGATGCTGGCCTCGGGCTGTGAGCAGCCTCTTCTGGGAGGCTCTGGAGCCCGCGGCCACTGCTCATACCCCCGCGCAGTGGGCCTCAGGGCTCTGGCTGCCTCCCCACACCACAGCTCGGCCCTGGGGAGAGAAGGTTTTGTCCTTAGAATTTCTGTGGGTGGCCTTGCATGGTGATGTCTCTTTTTACCCTATTATAAATTGCCTTTTGCAATCTTGCCTAAGCCATTAGACGGGGGGAGGAGGCTACAGGAAATAAATAAATACACAATAAGTGTGGGATTTGCAAAACTGATAAAAATCAGACTAATTTGGATGAATGTGGCAAATGCATGTGGAGTTTCTGAACTACCAGCTAATTCTACAAATAATCGCTCGTAGGAGAGGCTATTTTTAAAACAATTCATTTTCTTTGCTTTCATGTCAATGAAATAAAACAAGGGATTAATGAAAGCATTCTTTAAGCACCAGCTTCCCCGGGACACACGCAGGAACGGACTGGGCGGGAGACAGCGCTGCAAGGTGGCTCTGCAGGGTGCAGTGGAAGACGCCCTGCCCCTTTCCTCCCGGCTCCTCTGAGGCGGTGTGGACAGGTGGCCCTGCGGAAGGCTGGGCTGCTCAGCGCTGTGCACAGTGCTGAGGGTCACAGAGGCTGTCTGGGGCCCCAGCTGCCCCTGGTGGCCTCTACCCTATGTGCAGACCTTGACCACCCCAGACCCCGAGTCTGCTTGAAGCCCTGAGTGCTGCCCTCCTGTCCCTGCCCCAGGCCCCATCCTGGGGTGCGTTGGGGCCTGCAAAGTCATCTGAGAACAGAGGTCAGTGCTTCTCCCCGCTGGCCGTTCAGTTCTGCAGCCCAAGCCAGACCTTGTGTCCTTGTGACGCAACGATCCTTCCTGAGCAAGACACACCTTTAGTCCACCCCGGGTGGCCCTGAGTCCTGGGGCCACTGTAGCTTGGGGTCACAAGGGCCTGCTTGCCACCTGCTGGTCAAAGGGCCAGCGCCTCAGACCTTCCAGGCCACTGTGCCAGGTGTCCTGTGGGTGTGCAGAGGCTTCAGCCTCCAGTCCGCCAACCACAAGGACCAGGATCGGGGTCTCCAGGGGCTCTGGGCCCCCTCTTCGGATCGCAGAAATGCCACGGGCCTCCGCTCTGCAATCCCAAGGAGTGGTACTCCCTGCCCTCCCTCATGGCAGCCTTCCTCCACACTGGAGGTGGGCATCAGGCGAGGCTCCTTCTGGGTGTACCAGCCCTTTTTGCAGGAGTGTAGAAGCTCCTTCTAGCTGATCTTTGGCCTCAGCATTTAGGAGCTCCTGCCACTACAAAGGCTGAAATGACACCATCTTACAGCCCTAGAAAGTGGCCAGGGTGAGCCTTCCCCTGAGAGAGAGGGCCTGACCCTAAAGGGCCACTTCAGGAGGCATAGGCAGGGCCAGCAAGGAGGGAAGACCTTCAAAATCTCCATTACGAGATGTCCTCTTCAGTCCCTTACCTTCTGGGAACTCCTCATTCATCTCCTTTCCTCGAAATCTGCAGGAGTTTACAACTAACTGGACCAGGAGGCAATGACCAGGAGGTCTGCATATCAGCTAACCAGGTTGTCGGTGTACAGCCATCGACTCCTACCGGATCCCAACTACGCACATGGCCCTGTGATTGCTACTGTGGGGCCATAAACGTGGGTGTGGTGGTATCTGTGATCTCGCACTCGGGAGGCTGAGGCAGCGGACTGTTGCGATTTCTAGGCCAGCCTGGACTGCACAGTGAGCTCAAGGCCAGCCTAAGTGAGACCCTGTCCCAGAGAAACAAGATGAATGAACAAAAAGGTGAGTGAGCCGCAGCCCCCCTGTCAGGGTCTTGCCAGAGGGGCAGGCAGCTCAGGGACCGTGCCCCTCTCAAGCCTGCGGCCCAGCCAAGTCCCCACTCCTGCCCGAAGCCGGCCCCGGCCATGTCCTCTCTGCCTCGCTTGTCACCCCAGCCTGTCCCTTGAGCCTCCTGATTTATCCCCACATCTCCTCCGGCCTCTCCCTCCTCAGCAGCTCACAGGCTCCCCACTGAGGAGGCCACCGGCCCCCTGAAGTTCCACACTCTACAGATATCAACCTAAGGTGGCCCCGCTCGGGATGTGCAGCAACTGGTCCTCTTTGGGGTCCCGACCAAAGGCAGAGTGCGAAGGAGACGCAGGCCTAGAAAGGGCTTGGGAGACCGAGGGTGCCCGGTCACGATGCAGCGGACTTCCTCCACGCAGTCAGCACACAAGATGGAAATCTCCAGGGTAAATGTGTCTAGACTAGCTTCAAGTTATTACGACTTGAGGCTGGCCACACCCAAAATGTGTACTTGCAGAGACTTACTCATAAATAGCCTGAGACTTTTTACTTTATCTTGTAATTTATAAATGGGACACAGCAATGATAAAAACAAGCTTTTTTTTAATCTGAAGGGAAGGAAGGGTCAAGCATGTTCTGTCCACCCTTGGCGCCACGGCACCTGGATCCATTTCCATTTCCAAACTAAACATGGTATGCTACGGCTGAATGTACCTTTCACGAGTTATGATTTTCTACACATAATTAATTTATAGTAAATTAAAAAGTATGCTTCACATGCTAAAACAAAGTCAATATTTGGTTTCATATACTATCAATATTTTAAAGATCATATTAAATAAATTTTATAACTTTTAAAAATGTACTAATCTGAAATTAAACTCCCCTTTACTTAAACATGACCTGTTTGTTTTCCAGATACTATAGAAAAATGAGCTGACTTTAAAACATAAATCGTGGAGGGAAGCCAGCCCCGTGTGGCCCGGTGTGCAAGAGACAGCTGCAGGATCTTGGAAGCGCGTGCGGGGAGGAGTGGCACAACACCGGGGGCTGGTGACAACGTGGAGATGGCACTAAAGCACAGGCACCTGAGAAAGAAGCAGATAAACTAGTGTTGTGAAACAGGAAAACTTCTGTGCATCAAAGGACACTAGGAAAAAAGAGTCAAAAGGCAACTCCGGGACGGAAGAGACACTTTCAAGTCACTCATCTGACAAGGAATTAACATCCACAGCATACAAGGAATTCCTAGAACTCAAACGGCACAACATGTGACCCGGTCTAAAGTGGGAAAAGGACGTGTATCAACATTTCTTCAAAAATAGACACAGCTGGCCAATAAACGCATGTGAAGATGCTTAGATCACTACTTCTAAGGGAAACGTACATCAACCACAGTGAGACCCACCTCACACCCGGGAGGACAGGACCCACAGAGAAGCAGAAAAGAGCGATTGCGGGTGGACTGTGGGGAGCTGGAGCCCCTGGGCACTGTTGGCCGGGAAGTAAGGTGGTCCAGGCACCATGGCAAACAGCAAGAGTTCCTCAAAAACATTAAGCGCAGGATTAGCACAGGCCCCAGCAATTCCACCCCTCCATATGTCTCCAAAGCAGGGATCTCAGCACACACCTACACAGCTGAGCTCACAGCAGCACAATCCCTGACAGCCGAGAGGTGGAAGCGGTGTGACTGCGGCCGCACAGATAACTGGGTAAACAAGATGTAGTCCATCCACCATGGGTAAGCAAGATGTGGTACCATTCAGCCGTCAAAGGGAAGGGTGTTCTGACACCAGCTGCAACATGGTGCCTGGTGAGATTAGCCAGCCAAATTCAAAGCAATGGAAGGTAGCACAGGGTTGCCAGGCACCAGGGAGGAAGTAGGGCATCGGCATTTGATGGGGAAAGACTTCTAGTTCAGGAAGATGATGACGTTTTGCGGATGTGTAGCGGTGACAGCTGTACAGCATGTGAATCTGCTTATGCCGCCAAACTGTGCCCTTAACAGTGGCCAAGCTGGTCCAGTTTGTTATGTGTGGTTCCCTGTGACCAACCAAGGGGAGACCGAGGGGCTGTGTGGGACCGGGCAACAATGTCACGAGGCTGGAAGGCGGGGGAGGGAGGTCACTGTCCAGCACAGCGGCTCCCATGACCGGGTTCTGCCTGTGACTCCAGCAAGCGGGGTCTGCCCTGCCCTGGGCCCGGAGCTGCCCGTTGCCCATCCCCATGTCCTTAGCCTGTGGGGCTCTGGCAGGGCTCTGACTCATCTGCCTGCACCGGGGGGTTCGGCCTGCTTGGAGGGCCTGGGTGCTCTGCACTGGAGGTGGGGGAAGCACAGACGGTGCCCGCCTGCAAGCGTGACGAGCAGCCGTCACAACACCACCCCGTGACAGTGTTCAAGGACCTTCCTGGCAGAGCCACCAGACCCCTCGCCCTGGGGAGCAGGGGCTGCCATGTGGCCAGAGGAGCCCTGTGGTCAGTGGGCACAGGGGCTGGGGAAGCCTTTGTTGGAAAGCAACCAGCACTGCAGCTGGGAGGGTGAGGATGCTTCCTGATGTGAGGGTTGGGGACCAGAGACGCCCACAGTCCCCCCACTATGGGGTCACGTGCTACCTTTTAGTTCGGCAGACAAAACAGCTTTAAAGTTCAAGGCTCATTCAAATTGGATTTCAGAAACACAAAGTCTTAAACATTTGTACCCAACTAAGGGATTATACTCTTATCTGTCCACAGAAAGGCTTTTGAAGAGGTGGGGAAAAAAGGTAGCTCAAATTTTAAATTGGGTCCTCAAAACTTGCTTGTCTGTGGCTCCTTCCTCGGGCTGGCTGCCTATTATCAAAAGGTAAAATGTCTCAGACTATTGAAAAAGGGATTTGCATAAATTGCTTTCACCTGCTCCTTATACGAGGTTAATGAAATTGGAACAGAAGGGAGTGGGTTCCAAGCCAGAGGAGCCTCAGGCCCCCAGAAGGGACCATCCTGAGCCCCAGGCTCGGCTCAGAGGCCCCTCCCTTAAGGGGCCGGGGCCACACCGACACATCCGCTCCTAGGCCCAGGACCTGCAGTGGGACCGACTTGCTGCGTAGACACTGCCCTGTCCTCTGATTCCCTTGCCACGGCAGCTAAGCCGCCACACGAGGCAGCCACGAAGACGTGGGACTCTAGGTGGTTACCAACCTCTGAATCTGGGCCAAAGGGACAGAGTCAGTGACTGCCTTGATGCACTAATCTTTTTTGGACAGAGTGGCATCAAACACAGTAGGGTGTTTTATGTATCCATGGGCCCTCTTGGAATCTTCACATGTTTAAAGGAAGAAGAATGCAAAACACAGTCACTTTGGCTTGGTGTCTGGGAGGCACCTGGAGCCCTGCTGGGCCCTGCAAAACCTGGAAGTGGGCTTGCCTGGTGCAGCTCTGTCTCTGATGTTTCGGGTTCCCCCGAGAAACTTCTCAGTGAAAAGGTCTCTGCTGCATGCTGGTGTGGGCTGGGCGGGCAGAGGGGCCTTCACACTTGTTCCCGCACATGGAGGAGCCCTGGAAGGTGGCCCAGGCTCTGCAGGCTCAGAGTCCACCACAAGCCTCAGGACCCCAGTGCAGCTGCAGCTCCCTGCCCTGTGGCCCTCGGCTCACCCTCGGCAGGCTGCTGTGCCACTCCCAGCTTCCCTTCCCACCTCCTTTATAGTGGGTGACCCGTGTCGCGCTCCAAGGACAAAATGGCCCATGCGGCTCTGTGCTACTCCAGCCCTGGCCAACGTGTGACGTCCACCCTGCCCCGCCCCCCCGACACTGGCGTTGGCCTCTGCTGCCCCTAGCCCCATGTTCCTAGGCTGTGTTCTGTCTTGGTGCCCCACAGCAGGCAAGCTCACTGGGTTATATGAGACACCACACAACACACGCAGAACTCAAGAGTAAACCTGTGCCAACTTCTTCAGGACCTATACTCTGGAGGCTGAGGCAGGAAGATTGAAAATTCAAGCCCAGCTGGGGTAATTTAGGGACTTAGGGAAGACCTGTCTCAAAATAAAAAATAAAACATAAACAAGGCTGGCAGTGCAGCTCAGCGCAAAGACCCTGGGTTCAATCCCCAGAGCAGTGTGGTGTGTATGGGAATCACCTGTAAACTGTGGTCACCCCCTATTCTGCAGGGGGTTAGGGTTAGGGTACATGGTGTACACACCATGCTTTTTCCTGGTCATACCTTCCTGTGACAAAGTGTAGTTCATAAACCAGACACTGTAAGAGACTCACAGCAATGTGTGTTCTATGTAGATCAGGCACGACACACTGTCACTGTGACCGTTCATTTTGGTTGTCACCTCCTAGACTGGCGAGACACCATGCAGACTGGGGAAGCACAGTTCTGGGCGGGTCTGGGCGGCTGTAGGGATGGAGCTGTGGGGACTGTGTCTGGTCTCCAGCGGTCCCTTCCTCTCTGGCTTTCTCCCCTTCCACTTCCTGTTTGCCATGAGGGGAGCAGCTCTTTGCCCTGCTGCGCTTCTGCCCGATACCCTTCTGCCGTGATTCTTGGCCTGGACATAGGCCTACAGCCATGGAGCCAGCCGGCCGTGGACCGGAGCTGCGCCCGGAATAAAGCTTTCCTGCTGTAAGTCCTCTATGTCAGCTATTGGTCACAGCCGCAAAAGTTGACTAAAACAGTCATGAAGGTTCGTGAGGCTTAGGAATGTATTTCTGGAATTTTCCACTTACTTCTGGTCCATGGTTGACCAAAGTAATGGGGGCCTGGGAATGCAAACAGCAGGTAGGCGGGGCCCCTGTGCTGGCAGTGGCAAGGTGGGCCCTGCGGGTGTCTCCAGGCGACACTCACTGCGGGAGGGCGGCGCCTCCGTTTGGTGGGCCTCGGATGGACGCTATGCCTCGCAGGCCTGGCTGCCTGGTGTCACTCGCTCTGGCTGTGAACCTCTGTCTCCTGTTCCCCTCGGCTTTGCGTTCTGCGCCTCCTGTCAGGCAGATCACACACGCCTCCGGGCTGGTCTGCCTCTCACCACGCGTGTGCGTTCCTCCCTTAGTGAGCGTCAGCTGCACCCCTTCCCCCGGACGGCTGCCCATGCACACCCGCGTCACTCATCATGCTGCTGTCATTGTTCCCACGTTGGGTTTTGGGTTAATCCCACGACTCCTGTCTCACAGGCCGGTCTCAGCCTTCCCAATTCCTGCCCAGGTTATTGTGTGAAGCAGCGCCCTCAGGGGAGACATCTGACCTGAGGACAGGATTCTCGGGTGAGGCTGCCCTGAGGACTCCCTCCTCCCATTTCTGGGTGGTCCTACGTCCTGGTCACAGGACCCCTGGAGTTGCCAGGCCTTTACAGCACGATGAGGCCCTGTGGCTGTGCTGCTGCAATGGCTTCCTCTGCATCTCCCAATCCTAGAAGGTGCTGGCCGACCTCACCTGGCTGTCAGAGCACCCTGCCCACAGTCACCACCTCTGCCAAGCCTGCTCTGAGCTCCCCAGAGAGGAACGGCCCCTTCCTGCGCCTTTAGTGCCTGTGGCAGTGTGACCACATCGTATCACAACTACCTGCTTGCAGTGGGGACTGTGCGGTTGCTGGAGCAGCACCTGCTGTGGCAGACACTCAGTAGAGTCCCTGAAAGGGTGATCAATGAGCTAAGGAGCCTCCTCCAGGACAGGGACCCCCTCCCACGTGGGTGCCCCCCTGACACCAGCCACACGGTGGGTGAGCAGTGAGCGCTCCGTAAATGTTGGCTCCACGAGAACACAGCCCGGTCTTTCTGAAGAAGATTCACGCACCACTTCAGTTCCACACACACTTTCCAAAGTGTGCTAAACCGCTCTGGCGAATCTCAGCTCTTTGCGTTTGTATAAGACAGAAAGGGGAAGGCAAACTTTCAACATCTTCCCTTCCCAGAGATGTACAAATATTTTAACAACATCTCAGTGACTAACCGGTGATTCAGCCAAGAGTCCCAGAATAAACAAAACTCTATTCTTAACTCTGCTCTGCTCTCACTAAGTGTCACCAGGCCGCACTCACATCTGGCACGAAACCGTGTTGCCTGGGCTGTGCGATGATCATGACCCAGAGCCACGGCCGAGACCATCGTCCAGCCCCTCTCAGCTGCAGACACACACGCAGTGCTGCAGGGCAGCTGGGGAGAGGCCACCCGAGCGAGGGCCGGCTGGTAGACTTGGAAGCCAGGCCCGTCTGTGCTCTGGCCTCTCCCAGGGAGGGTGTTGGCAAGGGGGCCAGCCAAGCAGCTTCTTGGGGATGTACACATCTGAGATCCGTCAAAGAGCTGCCACTCCTGATGTTAGGAGAGGGGTTACCACCCTGCACAAGCTGTGGCTGTGACTCTGACGTGCAGCTCAAGTTGGTGCCTTGGATCTGTAGGGCTCAGAGGAGTTTGGACCGAGCCTGTCTGGCGGTGGCACCTGGGTGACCGGGGCCTGCTCTTGCAGCTGTGTCACTTTGAGTGGCTCCAGCAGACTGGGCCCTAACTCTCCCTTACCAGTCCCCTCCCAGTGCCCAGCTTGCCTTGATGGCCACACCCACGTCTACCCTGGCCATCTCCAAAGAGATGACCCTTGATGGAATCTGGCCAGGAAATCCACGACATTGGTCATTACTGGGCTAAACTAATGGGTCATTTTGGTAAGCAATCCCCTTTACACTGCCTGTGGAAACACCCGGGTGTGCAACACAACCCTGTCTGGCAGGGGTGTGGCCAGAGCCCAGGCAACAGAAAGGTGGGGTAGTAGGGGTCTGATTTCCCCAGCCATCAGCACGTTATTGGGGCTCACATTCACTGCAGCCCAGGGTTCCAAGTTCTGGGTACACACGAGCTGGGTCTGAATGTGAGGTTTGGGTCTGTGCTCAGAGATCACTAGGGTGCTCCAAGCTGAGCAAGCGTTTTTACGAGGCATTTGGGGCTAGAATAAACGAGAGTCATTATTTTAAAGTGGGAGGGTGTAGAAGGGCCTCAAAACACTTGAAACGGCAGACCTGACCAAGGCCCAGGCTGGGCTCCAAACCCAGAGCTGGGTGTGTTTCCCTCCTCTTTGCAGCACCTGCTCTGTGGAAGCCTGACAGCAGGGCAGGGGTCGAACAGACTCCTCTGTCCACTGGCTCTCTACACACGCTGCTCACTGTCTTCTTGGGAAACCATGGATCATGGAGACTCAGGTAGACTTGAGGTGGCCGCTCGTGGTCCCCTGGGATGATCTGGGGAAGCAGGTTGTGGTCATGTGGGGTGACTTGGGGTGGTGGGTTGCAGTTACCTGGGACAATTTGGGACAGCAGGTCATCACATGAGACAGAGTGGGGCCGTGGATCATGGTCACCTGGGATGGTCTGAGATGGGCATGCAGGGCTGATCGCACGGCTCAAGACAGCCAGGCTGACCACACCTCAGTTCTGTTGAGAACAAAGCCTGCCATCAGTCCCCAGCCCATCACTGTGCTCTGCAACGGCCTGGATGCCATGCGCAGCCGCAGGAGCAGAGGCAGCTCTGGGACTCTGGTGTGCAATGCGTGTGGAGGACCCAGGCCCTGGCTTGTGCACAGAGTGCCGTGTCTACCTTGCACACAGTTCCCTCCATTTTCAGAGAAGAGAAAGGAAACAGTCCTGCAGGAAGCAGGGGAGCACGTTGGTGTCGGTGTGGGGGCAACAGCTTCCCTCTGCGCCCAGAAACCCCTGTGTTCTGCATACGGGATGACATTTCAAAAGGGTAGAATAAATTTGCTCCTTACCAATGCCCTTTGCAGAGGCTTCGTGACACTCCCAGGTGAGGTGGCTTCTTAGCAGGAAGCAACACTGGTGGGGACCCCAACGGGTACCCTGGACAAACAAGGGAGCGGAGCACCAGTTTAGCTGTATTTATTTCACTTGCTCATTAAGAAGGTGATTTGATGCCTGCTGCCCACCCATTTTATCTCACGTCTGCTCACCAGAGGCCTGGAAAGATGCCCCCTTGTGGACAGCCAAGACCCTGGCTGTCCTGAGATGTGGCCAGGTGTGCATGTGACCCCAGGGCTTCTTTGACTGACGATTTGGAAGCTGCGTTTGCTGCACCTTGGCCCTTCTCTAGTGAGGTCTAGGAGCCATGCCTCCTTAGAGGTGCCAGCCGTGTGTGCACTGAACGGTGTGCACAGAGGCGGGGTGCCTGTGGCCGGCTGCCCTTCTTCCTGGAGGAGCTGGGCTACCTGCCCTGGTGAGGACAGGGAGGGCCGGCCTCCCATCCTGGAGCCAAGTGCCCTCGTTCTTGTTCTACGTCCTGTGTGCAGGCTCAGGGGCCATCTCTTGTACACGGGAGTCTGCTTCCCACAACAGTGGCTGGTGTGGCAGGAACGGGGCCGTGAGCACCAGGCCGAGTCCCGGGAGGAACTGCCACCGTTCCCAGGCACAGACACGTGTGAGTCCCTGCAGCCTGGGATGCCTGCAGAGCCAACTGAGCCAAGCACAGGGAGCCTCGGCCTGGACGGCCGTGCCCTGTGGGTGATGTGGGCACCTGCAGCATGGGGCACAGGTTTGGGTGGCGTTGTTGTCAGGATTCACAAGGGGAACAGTGCAGGACCCATAATTTATAGGATTGTTTTATAATAGTCACCCAAAGAGTCATACACAAAGAGAGTGCAGGAAATCTGTCTACACACTAACTATCTAAAGAATCCAGCTGAGGGCCTGGATCCCATGATGATGTCCTGCATGAGTCCAGCTGGAGGCCTACAGCCCATGACAGTGTCTCATGCAGGCCTGTTTCACGGATCTGTGCTGGGAAGGCCCAAAGGTCAGTGGGGGAAGCTAGAAAGTCTGTGCCAGCAGGCTGAGGGATCTGCACTGGAGCTAGGAAGCAACACTCAAAGTACGAACCAGGGCTCCCCCGAAAGTTACCACAACCATCCTCAGTCATAATGAAATCCTGAGCTTCTCTGATGATAATAGCCACATTCATATCACGAAAGCCAGCACAACAAGCTTCTCTACGAGACTGAACAGTGCACCATTTTCCCCTCCAGAGCCAAGAAGCAATACTCAAAGTGAGGACCAGAGCTTGCCTAAAGTGAACTGCAGCCATTCTCAGTGACAACAAGGTCCTGAGCTCCTCCAATGATGAGACCAGCCATGCTCATCAGGAAAGCCAGCATGACAAGCTCCTCCAAGAGAACCAACAGCTCCTTAACAGCTTCCTAACTGCTTCCTAACAGCTTGCTTCTTCTCCAGTTCTGCCTCCTATGCTGCTGGCAACAGTCCTCGGCTGGGCCTCCCACTCCCAGCACCACGCTGGCTGATTTAATTCAGCGGGGTGTTACAAGTTGAGCACCAGCCGTCAGTCCACCACAGGTGGATGTGGAGAGTACAGGATGCAGAGCCTCTGTGTGCCCAGGAGCTGCACCATTCTGCTGAGTGCTGTTCTTCCACTTTTTTGTTTTACCATGAAAGCTGCTACTTTTACACATTAGGACACCGTCTTGGTGCCATATTTCTTTTAAAGAAAACTATTAGGGTAGAATGTCACAGTGTACTAATGGGTCCACAAGACACTGGGTATGTCCAGGGAGCTACTTCGATACTTTATTTAATTTTTTTTTGTGTGTGTGTGTTTTTCCGGTACCGGGAATTGAACTCATGACCTCTCACTTGCCAGGCAGGCGCTGTGCCACTGAGCTAAATCCCCAGTCCCTTACTTTGATACTTTAGATCTGTTGTCCTCCAATGCTACATTTGTCCAACATCAGGAGGAGACCTGCTAGGGCAGAGAGGGTCCCAGAAAGGTATGGAGTTGGCCTCAGCAGGGTGTGTGTCAGCAGGACACAGAAGAAGGAGAGCAGGGTTCAGACTAGGGATCTACAGAGGCCACACGGAATCTCAGCAGGCACGACTCCTTGGTCCACGCTGAGACACAAGGACAGAAGAGCCGGGGGAGAGAGGGATGAAGACTGTGGCACTATCTCTGGATGACTCCAGGTTTTCAGTGCTGGCCATTTGTGAGCAGACTAAGTTTATCCAAGTTTATACTTAGGACACATTACACACACCCATGGATAGCTGATGTCTCAGGGATTACAGTTGTCACAGTGTCTTGTAATGGGAAGAAGTAGGACCCTGTGCTGCTCCAAATGTGTTTTATGCTGTGTCTGTTCCTGTCATGATGTGCAGGCCTGGTGTGTTCTTAGGACCTTTGTTCTGGGCCAAGCTGCAGGCTGTCCCCATGCCCTGGGGGTCTCAGGGAGGATGGGAGGAGCCAGGTGCAGCCGGGGAGCCAGCAAAGGGTGCACCCTGGAGATAGCTATTTTAAGATATAATTCTTATGCATTTATTTCCCATAGGCTTTCCAACTTAGATAGCATCCTTTTCCAGGAGCTCAGAGTACTTTCTGCATATGCTTGTATTTCTTGTCCCTAGGTCCCTGTGAAGCAGGATCACGTTTCATGGACAAACTGTTCTCAAGATGAGCAGGCAGAGGAGGGGGCTGGTGACTCACTCGTGGCCATGGGGTGAATCCAGATGTTCTGAGATCAGGGCTACTTCAGTCCTTCTGTGGTGGCAGAGTCACTCAGCAGGGTCCCCTGGGGTGGCCTCCACAGAGCCCTCTCCTCTGGGCCATCTCCCCAGCTGAGGCCCAGATCGAGAACCCCGCCTCAGGAGCAGCCTGGCTTCCTTTGCAGCAAGCTTGCGTAACCTCTGTGTGCTGGCACAAGGGCCCCTGGCACTAAGTTCTAAGGGACATGAGATGGATCAGGTTCTGGGTAGTGTTCAGCACCCTCTCCTCACTGTTGCCAGCATGACAGAAGCACCAAAGCATCACCTGAAAACACACACATCATGTTTTCTCTCTATGGGAGGCTGAGGCAATATTCAACTTGTCAGAGAAGAAAAATAACCAAACTAACTCACCATTTCAGAAGCCACTCAGGACCAGCCACAGAGAAAACAGAGAAAATGACCCCCAGCATCAGCAGCTGCTGATGGACGAGCAGTAGAAGGAGACTCAGACAACTCTCTTCCTCCTCTCTCTCTAGACCATGGTGCCCAAGCATTCATCTTTCCTGGGCTACACTGAGTGGAGAACAGTTGAGGTGGAAAAATCAGAAGCTTCCCAGCTGAATTTTATGAAACAGTAGCAGCAGAAGTAACAAAGCTGATGAATAAGTTCCCAGACAAAAACAAAACAAATAATCACACAGATAAGGGAAGAGATGATCAAAATGAAGGAAATGGTTAGTGAATCTAGACTAGATACAGATAAAAATAGAGGAGCTTAGGGAAATCATGAATGCCCAGCATATGAAAGAACTTGATGCCATGAAACAGTTATTAAACATTCTACTGAAAGCATATACAGCAGAATCAACCAGTATGAGGATAGACTATCAGATCTAGAAGACAGGATTGTGATTGGAGATCGTCCAGTGAAAGACTTCTTGAAAATAACAAGGGGCCATGCAAAATCAATCCAACAGATGCTAGACAATGCAAAGAAGAATAGTATAAGACTGATTGGAATCAATGAAAAAATCAGAAGACAACACAAAGGACATAAAAAACCTGCTCACAAAAGAAATAGCAGAGATCTTACCAAGCATGGGAAAAGTATTTGACATGCAGATAAGTGACACATATAGAACCCCAATTAGCCATGATCAGAAAAAATCCACACCAAGGCATATAACAGTCAAGATTCCAGAAATTCAACCCAAGAATGGAATATTAAAAGCTGTTAGAGAAAAGAAACAAATCACCCATAAAGGAAAACCCATCAGAATCACAGCAGATTTCTCAACTTATACCCTTAAGTCAAAGAGAGCTTGGAGTGAAGCATTTTAAGCACTAAAAGAAAACAACCTCCAACTCAGATGGTTACACCCTACAAAATTATCTTTCAGTAAATAAGATACTTTCATGATAAAGAACAGTTGAAGAAATTCTTCACCACCAAACCAGCACTCCAAAAAGTTCTGAATGATATTCTAGAAAGAAATAATGAAGACACCAATTCCAATAATCCCAATAAAATGAATCCAGCAAGCAAGGCAAACAATTAAATGGAAGACAAAGAAAGAGAAGCAACAACAGGAAAGTAATATGATGACAAGGATAAGTCAGTATCTACCAATTATAACTATCAATGTGAATGGTCTCAATTCACCAATCAAAAGAAACAGACTGGCAGAATGGATCAAGAACAACATCCAAGAGTATGTTGCATTCAAGAAACGCATTTAACCCAAAAAGAAATGCATAGCCTGAAAGTCAAAGTGTGGAAAGTAGTACTCCATGCAACAGAAACCAGAAAAAAGCAGGAGTAGCTGTTCTATTTGCAAAGTGGTTTTCAAGCCAAGACTGATCAGCAGAGCTAAAGAAGGTCACTATATACTTGTTAACAAAACATCCAAGAGGGAGAGATAACAACCATAATACTGTTGCACTCAACTATATAAAACAAATACTAATATATATGCAAAACCAGATAAACACTAATACAATAAAAAACTATATAAACTCATGGAAGTCAAACAATACACTACTGATCAACCAATGGGTCACAGACGAAATTAAAGAAGAAATTAGGCAGTTTCTTTAATTAAATAATATGTCAATACATCACACCAGCACTTACAGGGCTCAAAGAAACTGTCCTAT
>NW_004955579.1:493993-502852 GCF_000276665.1 Chinchilla lanigera
CTTGAAATTATACTACAAAGCTAACATGATAAAATAGTATGGTACTGGCAAAAAACAGACCGGAGGATCACTGGAACAGAACAGAAGATGCAGAAACAACTCCCAACACACTCACCTACCTTATCTTTGACAAAGAAACCAAATACTTTCACTGGAGAAAAGACAGTCTCTTTAATAAGTGGTGCTGGAAAAACTGGTTCTCCACATGCCAAAGACTAAACCTAGACTCACATCTCTCACCATGCACTAAACTGAACTAAAAATGGATCAAAGATCTAAATATTAAAACAGAAACAATCTGCTGTAAGATACAGGAAGTAAAACTCTTGAAGACATAGGTGTAGGCAAAGACTTTATAAACAAAACCCTGACTGTACAGGAAATATCTCAAAGAATTAACAACTGAGTTCACATCATATTAGAGAGCTTCTTCACAGCAAAAGAAGCCACCCACAGAGTGAAGAGACATGTCACAGAATGGGAAAAAATTTCACCAGCTATTCCTCACAAAGGACAAATATCTAAAATATATAAAGAGCTGAAGAAAATCAGACCCACTCCTACAAATTTAAAGACCAAAGAAAAAAATGGGCATCTGAAATGAATTGTTGCTTCTGAGATGAAGAAGTATGAACACCAAATAAATATATGCAAAAATGTTCAATATCCCTGGTCATTTGAGAGATGCAAATTAAAACAACACTGAGATTCCATCTCACCCCAGAAAGAATGGCAGTGATCAAGAAATCAACCCAAAATGAATGCTGGTGAGGCTGTGGGGGAAAAAGAATGCTTCTCCACTGTTGGGAGTGTAAATTGGTACAACCACTATGAAAATCAGTATGGCGATTCCTCCAAAACTAAAACTAGAGATTCCATTTGACCCAGCTGTTCCCCTTCTAGGTATATTTCTGAAAGACTTAAAAGCTTCATATCATAGTGATATATTATGGAAACATAATTTATAACAGCTAAATCTTGGAAACATCCCATGTGCCCATCAGTGGATAAATGGATTAAGAAAATGTGGTTTTTATGTACAATGCAGTACTATTCTGCCACAAAGAAGGATAAACTTGAAACATTTACAGGTAAGTGGATACACCTTGAGAACGTAATTTTAAGTGAAATAAATCAGACACAAATGTTTGAATATCACATTGTTTCTCTTGTGTGAGAAACCCAAAGCGTAAATAAGGGCCAAAGTAGATCAGTACTGGGAAGAAGGAAGAAATTGTTCAAATAGGAAGGGGAACAAGGGAGGGAGGAGAAGGGAGGGAAGGAAAAGAATACAGATGAAAAATAAAAAGAATGGAAGGGAAACAATTAAACAAAGTTTTAAATGGAGAGGCGAAGAAGGATTGAAGGGAAGGGAGAGGAGTGGGAAAAAGGATTAAGATATACGATGTACAGATAAAAATTCCCTGTGATGAATATGATCAGTATGTATGTCAAAAATGTGCCAATAAAATTAATTTAAGAACTTGCAATGTAGTTCATGTACAGAAGTAAACAATTTTCTTTTTTAGTACTTTAACTTATTAATTTATTTTACCAAATAACACAACAAACCTCAGTTTCATAAATTAGAAGCTTACATGTCTGCCTCTAATGAGAAATGCCTGTCTTTACAGGCACACGCTGGTATAGGTGATAACCTGCATTTTACGCACCAAGTTGCACAAGCGTGTGTCATGCCTGATCCATGCAGGCTGTGATCTCACTGACGGTGTGTGGTCAGCATAGGAAGCTGAGTCAGTGCTGTGCCGCATTCCCTATGCAGCACTCTGCTGCTTCCTGCGCAGTCCACATGTGAGCCCCGTGCATTCAGGTTTCGGAAGATACTGCTACAGATCACGTGATGGTGTGAAAAGCGCACGCTCTTGTGTGGCCACGTCTCTTGCTGTCCACGGCCACTGGATGCAGGTTGGACACGCGCACCCCAGGCACTTGCTGCTGTCTGCAAGGAAGGGCAGGGACGTCTGCAGGACCGGAGCATAGGATGGCATCTGCCTTCTGCAGGGTCAGCCCCACTGGCGACAGCTCAGCTGAGCTTCGAGCCACCTCTCTGGGTGAACTGTGGTCTCCTGGCCCCAGGGGGAAGGACGCTGCCCACAGTCCTGTGCCCTGTGGGTCCTGAGCATCCCAGTGCTTCCTCAGTGTGGTTCCCAAGTCCTCCCACTGCGCTGCCAGGCACCTGCTTCTCTTTCCCGGTGCCCTGGGCTCCTCAGGGCCGAGTCTGCATGTGACGGTCTCTGGTTTGTTCTTTCTCAGGTCACAGACCTTGAGTGGATGACAGCCCAGCCACTTGCACACTCGGGTGTGGACAGACAAACCCCTGATGGGGTCATTCTGCAAGAATGCTCCAGCCTCAGGTCAACAAACACACAGGGGAGGGAACCTAAGGACCCAACCTAAGGACCCAACCATTGGTCTCCTGGGGCAGTGCCCCAGTGAAGTGCGTTCCCCAGGCAGCTTTCCCAAGATGGCTGATGGCCCTCCAGGCGGGGAGGTAAGGCTTTGCCCTCATCTCTAGCACCTGGCTGGAACCATTCAGGTGGTCAGCATCGCTGCTTTTGCCTACGTGGATGGAAACCATGGCTGCCGGGCACTTGCCGAGGGTGGATGTACAGCTCCTCGGGGGAACTAGGGCAAACTTCCTGTTCATATCTTGAGGGTCCCGCTCATCCAGCAGCTGCAGAGATGCAGAAGAGGACCCCTGCTACTTTCTCCAGCAGTAGGCTTCCAGTCGGCTGACTGATGGGGTCACTGGCCATCCAGGAGGCAAGGCAAATGGGGAGCTGTGGCAGCCTACAGGCGGCACTTTGGGGGCAGGGACACTCACAAGCTGGTGCACACCCCAAGGGGAGAGCCCCCGAGCTCGCCCTGATCCTGGGCAACGGGCTGTGGGTCTGCACCGAGGTGTGGGCTGCACCTGCTGCCATTTGGAGTCTGTGTCCTATCCTCCCCGCCAAACCCCCAAACCTCGTCATCTTTGATGCCACTGGACATCCGCATCATCTCCTCTGCCGACCTGACCAGACGCGAGACCATGCTAACTTGGACCTGGTTCCTTCCTAACAGCTTCTGCTTGCCGTTCCCGGGTCCTAATGCTCACATCTCAGAAGAAGCCAAGGAAAGAACGCTGCTGCTCCTGCACTGAACCTGCTTTAGCCAGGCTTTGGGGCGACCCTGGCTGGGCTCACCTGGCCGGGTGCTCCACACTGTGGTCGATTCAATATCTGAGGGGAGGGAACCTAAGGACCCAACCACTGGTCTCCTGGGGCAGTGCCCCTGGCTTTAGGGGGGTGTCCTAGAGGCACTGTGGTAACCACTCCTGTAATGGTTCTACCCACGCAGAGTCCCAGTGGCCTGTCACCTCCTACAGGTCCTCCAAATACCATCCTGTAGGACTTAAAGACCAAGTTCCCAGCACCTGAGTTTCGGGGACCACATTCAACCCACAGTTGCCTCCCACAGATAGTGCTGCTGCCTGCCCGACCCAGGCCCCCAGTACCGGTAACTGTGGCCACAGAGGGTCCATGGTGTCTGTTCTCAGTGTCCACCCTTCTGTGCCTGTGTGAGGTAAACTTGACTGCTTGGGATGTACAACCCTGGGGAACTGAGCTGAAGAGCTACTCAACTTGTCTTCCTACAAACTGCAGTAGAAGCCGATTGGCTCATGCCGTGCTGCGTGTCTCCATGGAAACTGGGAGGCAGTGACGGCGTGCTGGGCCTGGTCCACTGTGGACTGTCCTCCACAACACTGTCCGTGCTGGGTGTCACCTGATCATTTTAAGTTTTGGTCTTTATGTGAAGTCCCAGATTCACTGAACAGCTGTGGCAAGTCAGGTGACAGGGATGCACTGTGGTGGGTCATAAAAACTTAGCAACAGAGCAAGTGTGGGTGCAGGGGGCACCTTGTCCAAGTAGGGTAGACAGAATCAGGCTCTGAACCTGATTCAGAGTTTGTAATTCAAATACACCCCAGATCCTGGGGTCCCCCAACTGTGCCAGGGACTGGTAGGACTCCCTAGTGCCAACTTGCTAGGCCTGGGCCCCAGTTTGTGCTTAGTCTGAGGACAAGTGGATCCACTCTGGAAATAATACATGGTTTTTTGTGAACACCACAGGCTTCCATTTTAACAATGGAAAATGAAAAATAATTCCATTTAAGAACATAGTTATGACGCAGTGGCCATTGATAGCCTTGATTTAAGGTAAGAGTCAGGCCTGCTTTGAGGCTGAGAAAGTAAGGAGAGCCTGAGGTTTTCCAACACAAACGTGTGCAGCACCGGTGCTGCCCAAATACGCCTGTGATGGGAAAAGGCCCCCAGGGGCAGGCTGCAGGGGCTCTGAGACTCTGTCCGCCGCATTCCCTTGCACACCAGGCAGACACACAGGAAGAGAAACCCTGGCCACCAGGGTCCCCAGCCTGCCCCCCTCCAGGCCGCAGGCTTGTGGCCCGGCCCCCCACCTCTGACCATACTGAGATTCCCCTTTGGCCTTCCCCGAGGCTCCGTGCTTTGGGACACCAGGCCCTGCCCTGCCAGGGAGAAGTATTTAAGGCTTAGAAGTCACATTGGCACCTGAAGGGACCCAGCCCCAGGGTCTAGAAGGAGAAATAAGCACAGGGTAGGTGGGCACCGCATGGCCAGGTCAGTCTTGGTGCCCGGGGCAGACCCTGGCTCCTGGCCCCAGCCACCTCCTGCATGGCTATCTGGCTCAGTGTCCCCTGCTCTGTGGGGAATCTCCCCGTTGGGTGTCAGACAATCTAGTGTCCAAACCTCCTCCACCCCACGCACAGCTGAGTCCCGGGAGCTGGTACCGTGGAGTCCCCTGGGGAGAGGTACCCGCAGTGGTGAGAGGTGTGGCGGAGGCCTCTCCAGTCCCTGCGAGCCAGCAGTCTGACCTAGGGCAGCCCCAAAGCCCTGCCACTGTGGCCCTGCTGGTGCCTGGGGATGGGCCCATCCCACCAGACCAGGACGGGAACGTCTCTGGCTTCTTTCGAAAGTAGGTTGGGGTAGCTGGTGTCGCTGTCCTCTGGTCCTCAGGCCTCCTCTCCTGGCTCCACTGTGGCCAGGTGCTGCGCTGCTCCATTTGTTTGCCTCACAGAGAACCTGAGGCCGGACATCCTATTTCTAAAGAGGTGAACTCAGTTCACAATTCTGTTGCTGGAGGTCCATGAGCACGGCGCCAGCCTCCTGGGGAGGACACGTGGAGGAGAAATAAGAGGGAATCAGCCTTCCTGGATGGGGCGAGAGACCAGGGAGGAGCCAGGCTGGCTCTTCTCGAACAATCAATCCCCGGGGAGCTAATCCTTTCCCAACAGCACCGACCCCTCCCAGTGCAGCACCCCGTGACCCGTGACTTCCCACCTGACGCTCCCTCCAAGGTTCCTCTGCCTGCACCCCACACACTCAGACCACGAGCAGAGGCGGCAGGCGCCCAGCGACCTCAGCAGGGGCACAGGGAATGTCCCGGGTGCTGACGTCCTCGGTGCACTGGGAAGCACCACTCCCCGCTCTGAGAAGCCTGCACCAAGGCGAATGCGGCTTCCCTGGGTGCCGGGCACAGTGTGCAGCTGCTGGCCTGGGGTGAGGTGGCCGGGGAACCTGCCACAGGCAGGGGGTGTATTCAGGGCCACACCTTGTATCTGTGAGAAAGGGACACTGCACAACAGGCTGCCCACGGAGCACCCCCACCCTGCAGGTGCGCTTCGCCGATGGTGGTTGTGAGCGCAGTGTCCGAATGCCCGCTAATGGGCTGGGGGTTTGCACTCGGCCGCAATACCAAGGAATTGATTTCTTTCTCAGTTACAAATTGCAAATGGAGACATCCTGACGTGCTAAGGAAGGCCCAGGGATTGGGGTGCATGGAGCAATATCCAGACTAAAGAGATGGGCTAAATTCTAGCTTGCGTGAGCCGGACAAGGTGAGGATGGGTCAGGGAGGGAGGGGGCAGTGGGAAGAAAATCCATACAGTGAATACCCTGATGGCTGCGGCAGGTTTACTTTTGAATGAGAGCACCATGCATTTAAATTAAACGTCAGATGCAATTTAGCATCCAGGCATCAGGAGGCTGAGGGTGTGCAGAGGGAGCCAACAGTCCTTGGGGTGGTTAATTGCTGCTCCTCCAGTGCCCGCAGAAGGGTCTCTTTCGGGAGGTGAGCTGCACCTGCCTCCAAGAGGGCCTCGCCTAGGTGACAAGCAGAGGCGGCGGCTGGAACACTGCGGTTGCTGCCTGCAGGACGGCCCCCTCCCCGGCCCCCCAGTGACTCTTAATTGAGGTTGCTCCCTGGCTGGCGTGCAGAGTGGAAGCCCGACCTCACTCTGAGAACTTCATCAAGGCTGATGGAGGACCCACTCACTCCCTGTGTCCTGTGTCCTTTGTTTCCAACATTAACCAAGGCAGAGGGAGGGTTTCCCGAGGAAGGGGAAGCACGGCAAAGGCATCCTTTAAGAGACAGGAAGGAAGCGAGGGAGGAAGAGGAAGAAGGAGAGGGGGAAGGACTCAGTGGACCGTGTGGCGTCCTGCTCCGACATGGACAACACCTCCAGACAGCTCCTGCAGCTGGTGTGGCTCACAGCAAGCCGGGAAACCTGGTTTTGCATGACTTCCGAACCCAAGGAGTTCAGCTGTGCTCAGACACATCCCAGCTTGCAGCATGGGACGAGACCTGAGTCCCACATGTGTCCCTCTTGCCCTGGTTCCAGGGTCCTCTGCTCCCTCCCTCCTCTCCTTCCTGTTATTGCCTGGCAAGTTGGGCTGTTTCTGAGCGGAGAACACAGCCGCAGAGGCTGGTCGTCCTGGCAGGGGGCGTGGTGGGCGGTTACAGGGGACCCCGCGAATCTGATTCGAGGGCTGCACACTCAGGGCCAGGCCCACCCTGCTGAGCCTCACCCAGTGGGTCCGAGGTCTCTGTCCTCACATCCTCAGTGGGGTTGGCACCCAGTGCAGCCTTCGTCCCTTGCACTCTGGCTGGGCCCCGCCCCAGGCCTTGTCCCCACACTGCTCCTCCTTGAACCTCCACCCCCACCCTCAGCCTGGACCCTGGGGACCTGCTTCACCCTGCTCAGCCCTGCCTGCTCTCTCTGGGCCTCTCCACCGTCCTTGACTCCTGCCATCGCCAGCCTCTCCCACCCCCACCATCAGCGAGAGACGGTTCTGCCTCGTCGGGGACAAAGCCCCATACTCCGAGGCGGCCGGCCACCGACAGTGGAAACCGCGTCAGAGGCAGGGCAGCCACTTGTGAGGCCTGGCCTTGGGCGACGGCATGGTGGGTGGGTGGCCATGGTCCTTAGCCACCACGCAGGACAGTGGCACCTCTGTGCAGGCCCTGTGACATGCACCTCACGGCCCTGTCCATCATGGGGACCATGCAGCGGAGTCTCAGGTGTTTTCTGCTGTAAACACTGGGCCTCCAGTCTCTGCCTCCAAAACGCCTTCAGAGCTGAGTCTCACACAACTGCTCTCCGCTGTGCGGGCTGGGTGCTGTCTGAGCCTGTCCCATGGCCCTGCTGATGGTTCCCGGCCCTTGGCTAGGTGTCACTGCTCACATCCCTTCTTGGTGGGTTCCTGTGACACCAGAATTGAATTCACTTGGTGACTGTCACCTCTGAAGTCCTGGCTGGGACTGCCTCAGCCAGCGTCAGCCAAGCAAGCCTCATTCTCCCCAGGCCTGAGCCTGCGTGAGCCCTAGGGAAGAGGCCCATCCTGTGGCCGCTCCAACGGTGGGATCCGGGGACACCAGGAAGGAGGCCTGCAGGCGGAGGAGCTGAGCAATGGAAGCAAATGCGTCTCTGGGTCACACCCGGTAAGCACATGCGGAACGGAGCCCCGAGGGCCTTGGGAGTGATGACCGTGCCCTCTGCATCACAGCACCAGAACCTGGAGGCTGGTGAGCTGGGAGCCCGCAGTCCCTTTCTGAGGACCCCAGGGCCACCCGGTGCGGCCGTGTTCTGCCTGATGCCCCTCCCACCTGCACCTGTTAGAGCGACTCTGTCCTCACCTGAGGACGTGGGCAAGGGTGGCCACCAGGGTTCCTCAAACCATTAGCCTGAGAGAGAGGATCTGGGGGAGGTGGAGCAGAGGGGTCAGGGAACATCGGCCTGGTCCAGCAGGAGTAGCAGCGACCCGCGCCCCACCGCACTCCATCCTGCACTCCACCCAGGGACAGGCGTCTCCACCGTCCCCAAGGAAACCCGGGCCTGGGTGGACTGTACCCGCCCATGTCAGGCCCTTCCCAGGGGAGCCTGTGTGCCATATGGAGGGCAGCATCCCTGCTGAAGAGTGGGCAGCTTTTCCCAGGGCATATGGTTTGGCATGTGCAGGTGGGGTTTCAGGTCCCATTAGAGGACCATACCCGGTGCAAAAACACTGTGTTGTGGGAAGAAGTCTGAAATTGCGGCCCAGATGGGGTGAGGTGGATGTGAGGCTTCATTTAAAAAAATCTTTATGAACAGTTCAAATACTGGATGTCAGATTGGGCAACTGCAAAGGAACAGGAGGCTGGCACGCTGCCACACGTCTAGGAGAGCGGGTGTAACCCAGGAACTCACTTCTGATGGTGTTGGTCAGGGTTAAGCTGCTGTCCAGGAAGAGGGTGCTTAGAGAAGTGTGACGAAGCACCTTTGTTGAGTGTGACAGAATGTGGCTTCATGACAGGCTGTGGCCTCATGACGGTGCTCCTTCCTTGTGTGTGACCAACCTCAAGCGTGACAATGTGCCTTCCTTGTGTGTGACAGAGGGACAAGTGTGGCAGAGGCTTCCTCATGAGACAAAGCTGCTTCCTTGAGTGTGGCAGAGCCTTCTTTGGGAGACAGAGCTCCTTCCTTGAGTGTGACAGAGGCTTCCT
>NW_004955579.1:503907-522092 GCF_000276665.1 Chinchilla lanigera
GACAGAGCTCCTTCCTTGAGTGTGACAGAGGCTTCCTCAAGTGTGGTACAGTCCCCTACCACATGTGACCCTGGGCCTTGCTGGAGAGCTTATTCCCACAGCTGCTCTTCATGGCTGTTCTTGTGGATGTACTGTAACCACCTATCTCTGGCCCTTGGCATTATCCTCTGGGACTAGAACAACTTTATCTGGCATTTCAGTTTTCCAGAAGGCCTTGCTGTGTTCTAGGCTACACCCAGGCCTGTAGGCCAGGAGTGCTTGGTGTCACACATATCAAACACAGAACTGGACTTGACATTTGCTCTCTTGACAACTTTCATGCAGGATTTGTGGCACCATGGTGAAGACGGTGCAAAATGGCAGTTACAAAACCAAGAACCAAACACTGTGTGTCTGGGTGTTCTATGAGGAGTCTCTGGAGAGGGCTCCTCTAGCCAAGGGTTTCTGTCAGTGAGCACTGCCTTGGAAGGGGCCATCTCTGATCCTGGCTCTTGGTCACCTTAAACCAGGCCGTTCCTTCCCCGCACCAATCCCTGGCGTCCTGTCCTGTGGTGGAGGTGACGATGTGCCGTCCACACTTTCCACAGAATGGGTGCCGCATGCTGCAGAGACCGGACAGGCTGAGTGGGAGAGCGACCAGCACCAAGGCCCTGTAGACATCAGCTTTGTGCTCACGTGTGTAGGAACCAAGGCTGCACCATGTGGGGTGAGTGTGCCATGAGGGCGACCAAAATAAGTCAAATCCCTGCTCCTCGGGCGAGGAGCGCTCGGGAGGAACAGCTTTTCTGCTCCATTACTCCTCGGCTGGCGCCTGTGGCTTGGAAACGATGGTCGATACCTTGCTGGAGAGGAGAATGTCCGCAGTCTGCGGCACTTGGGGACATCACGGGCAGGCTGCACTGCGGCTCTGAAGTCAGGGAGGCGCAGGGCCTGGCAGGGAAGCAAGCTTCAGGGACTGGAGGGCAATTGTGTCCCCCAGCAGCAGGGAGAGCAGGGCCCACCATCCGGGCAGGACTCCCTCACAGCACTGCCACCAGCACACCAGGAGAGAAGCAGAGGGCCCGCTGCGGGGAGGGCGTCTGCCCGTGGGCGGCACAGGAAGATGGGGCGGAGACGGAGGTCAGGGCACCGGCTCGCACCAGTGGCCGTGGGACAAAGGCGGGAGCTCCAGCCAGGCCTGGGTCATTCCGGAAACGGGAGATGGAGACGACACAGGAGGACCCGAGAGCTGCGCACACTGGTTATGAGGGTCAGCAGGTGACGGCGGCTGGAAGCTTATGGGTAATCAGAGCGCTAGCAGTGTTAGCAGGTTGTGGAGGTCAGGGGGTTGTGAGTGGTTAGCTGGTTATGGGAGTCAGCTGGTTACAGAGGGGTTAGCTGGTTATGGAGGTCAGCTTGTTATGGGTGGTGAGTAGGTTATGTGTAGTTAGCAGGTTATGGGTGGTCAGTGGGTTGTGAAAATTTGTGGATTACAAGTGGTTGCTCATTATGGTAGTTAGCTGGGTATGAGGACAGTTTGATCTCTGAGCCTTGCCCTTCCCACTCAGCACCTGACCGTCTAGGTAGCTCACAGAAGTATACACTGAGAACTTTGCTCAACTAATAGAAAAGATGTTCAAAAGAAAACATCCCCTGCCCTGAAAATGAAGTGCCTCATTAACATATACAGTGTAAAGGGCTGTGCTTGCAAATGAAGTTGTCAGAGGGCAAGAAAAATAACTGCCCAAGGCCTGGGATTTCCGGGCAGGCCACTGAGGTCTTTGAGGAGTGTGCCATGCATGGGACATCACAGAGGGCCCTGCCCTGGCCTCTGGGACACGGGAATTGGGGGGGCAGTGGGGGCTTCCCCAGTGGGCCCCGGCACTTCTTCAGTTCATTTAAGGTTTGGCTCAGGGTGAGGGTGGGCACTGTTCCAGTGAAGTCCGCAGACCCACGCCAGGACCCGGGCTGCAGAACTTGATTCCTGGAGGGGCGGGAGACAGCAGCTGGCAGGAGGATGCCCAGGACCCTGGGGGCCAAGGATGGGAGAGGTGGCAGGACGTGGAGGCCCAGGGACAGCATGTGCCACCCACAATGCCTGCTTCCTGCAGAGATGCAGCACCAGGAACAGAATTGCAGCCATGAATCACAAACTCTGTAATGTGCCGACAGAGCCTGTCCTTCTGAAAGCAACACCAAAATCCAACTGAACAGGAAGGGCTCCTCCTGAACCGCAGCACGTCTTATACTTCTTTGCTTAGCGAAACCAGCGACAGAAATGTTGGTTAGCGCTGCTGCAACCTGTGTTGGTGATCCCCACGAGTTCCCTAAACTTCTGGAACTTCAAATCCAGATGCAGGAGATGAGGGCAGAGAGGACGCCCACTCCGGAAATCACACCGAACTCCTTAAAATTTGGAAAGCGTTCTGATTTACCGCGACCCTGCTCGCTCCACGAGAGGTGTGGCTGCTGCTCTCACCGCAGTGTCTCTCTCCAGTGAACAGTGACAAGCGACTGGCGAGGCGTTGGCACCACAGCCTGCTGCCACCCGTGAGGAGAGCTCGGGGAGACCACTCAGCCAGGCGGGTGCACGGCACCTCTGAGTCAGCCGTCTCCTCGGCATCTCTACCCCATTTATCAACACACAATTACTGTCACCGCTGTGTTGCTGCTGGGTGCGAGGTTACGTGTGCCAGTCAGCATAAAGAAATGGCTGTAATGTTGGCATAATTTTTCATTATCGTCTTCATTAACCACAGTGAGTGGGAGGAAGAGCTTGCCTGTGCCCTGCCATCGCCATGACAACCCTTCCGAAGCCCGCTTGCCCAGTGTCCACGGCAGAGGAGTGGCTGAATGTCCCCATTATTCTGCCCTCGCCCGCCTTGCCTGTGCCAAGGGAGGGATGGACGCACGGGCGAGTGATTTATCCCCGCATTCCTCCTGACAGCCTGGCATGGTGTCGGGGCGTAAGGCGCTGGTCTGATTTCACAGTTTAATTACTGCTAATCGGAGGGGGGCAGAGCTAATGAGCCGCCAGCCTTTCAGAGAGTGCCAGGGAGCGCCCTGTCGGAGTCCCTGCCACCCACTCCTCCAGCAGCGCCCCTCCCCAGCCGGCAACTCCGCCTGCTTTAAGCAAGTGGCTCGCACTGGCTTTCGGGCACGGCAGATGATAAGCAAATACGGAAATACAAGGGCTGGAAACTGTGACTGCCTTAATAACTGCAAGGCAGCACTGCGGACACCCGAGAGCTTTGCCATTCCAAGCCCAGGACGGCTGAGCCTGCAGTGCTGGCCCCACTGATCCGGGTCTCCAGGAGGCAGTGGGCAGGAGCTTCACCCTGGGCTCTCTTGAGTCTGTGCACAGCACCTCCCCACAGGAGCCTTCGCCAGGCTCTCATCAGCACCCAGCCGGGGCCTCTCCGTGGGGTTTTGGGCCCCACTGGGCCTTCCCGGGGTGGCCCTTCCGCTGCCTCTGCCAGTGCCCTCCGCTTTCACAGCGCTGATCTGCACCCTGGCCACCTCTGCCCCCGAGCCCAAGGGGACCAAAGAACTCCATCCAGGGTGAGAGGAGATGTACACTATCTGTACACTAATTATTTCTCTCTCCTCTCCTTTTACACAGGGAAGCTTACGATATTACATCCAATAAGATAGAAAAGAATGTAAATAAAAAAAATCAGGTCCAGGGAAAATAATAACAAAATATGCAAGAAAAGGTCCAAGAGGGTGGTTAACTGGCAGGTGTGCCACAGGGTGCCAGGCAGCTGCTGAGACAGCCATGGGCTTGACCCTGTGCTCTGGGGCATCAAGTAGAACAGAAACCCACCAGCTCACACTGGCCAGGGGTGGAGTGCTGTCACGCACTCTGACTTAGTGGGTTCAGTGGACACGGACTCCGTCGTGGCCTCCCACCAGGCCCACACGGCAGTCTTCTGGAAGTTTCCTCCACAGCAGCTGGGGCGCAGGGGTGCTGCCTCAGCTGGGCCTGTGATGGCAGACCCCGCTTGAGACCTCGTCCTGACAGCTGTCCGCACAGGCCGAGCCACTGTGACCCAGGCTCACGACACACAGGATCACTCCAAAGTTTCCACTGAGGCCTCCATGCTGGGCAACACTTAGGTGTGAAATTCCATTTGTTTAATCCAGCGAATTTAACTTCAGAAACACACTGGCTGGGTGTGGAGGCACAGGTCTGTAATCTCAGCACTCTGGGAGGATGAGGTAATTTAGCGAGAACCTACCTCAAAGTAAATAATAAAAAGAGCTGGGGCTGCAGGTCAGTGCAAAGGCCCTGAGATTAATCTCCAGTATCAAGGGGAGGCGGTGCACTTTGGCTTTTTCTTATCTTTAGAGTCCTTTTATGTAGATACACTGTAACTGGAGGCTCCGCTGGTTTAAGTGTAGCAGTCACAGAACTGTTAGTGCCAAGTGACAAGCTCGCTGAGTTTCTCAACAGCCCACGTCAAGGTTTCAGGGCAGAAGTTCTGGGTAGCTCTTTCCTCTGTGTTCGCCCAGAGGTTGTCTGTTCTCATCAGCCCCCGGTCTGCACCCCAGGATCGGGGATGAGGGCCAGGGACAGAGCAGAGGCACGGCCCTGCCCCCGGGAGGTCTTCACCGGCCTTCTTGCCTATCACAGAGTTGGCCCTGGATTTAAGGTGGAAATATTTCCTTAAAGGTGATGCCAACTGAGAACAGAGCCCAGGGGCACAGGACACGGGCGGCGGGGGGGGGCACCAATAGACGAGGGAGGACCCGGGCAGAGCCTTCCAGTTCAACAGAGCGGTCACGGGATCTTTCTCCTCCACTTCCACCAGCACTGGGCCTTCCTGGAGCCTTGAGAGATCGAGGCTGGGGCCCACGGGAAGGCCAAGGCGTCCCCAGCACTGAGGGGCAGAGCGGGGAAAGGGGCTGCAGCCAGCTGCCCAGGGAGGAGACTTTTGGGGCTGGGAGCTCGCCCAGGAGACCAAGCTCCCTACAGAGGGAGGGAAGAGCAGCAGCCACTGCCCTGGAGGGCGAGGTCAGAGCTGCAGACAGGGCTGCGTTGCCTCACTGCCTGGTCCTGGTGTAGGGTGAGCCTGGACCCCTGTCACTGTCCCAGGCCCTCGCAGCTCTCAGTCTCCAAATGGTGTTCTGCTCCCTGACAAAGCCAGGTGTATCGAAGCTGTGTTTTTGTACTGTCTGAGTGGTTTCCATGTGTAACCTGTGTAATTCAGCCGCCACCTTCAGGGACGCTAAAGGCACGGTTGGTGAGGTGATCATGGCCGAGCATGCAAAGCAAACACCCAAGGTGATATGGGTAGAGACGATGAGGGACAGTGACTCGCAGGGGCCAGACGCTCCCCAGCAGCCCTGCCTTGCTGGCGGCTGATGGAGGGGTGGGGCTCACTGGCCACACAGCTGCCCGAGGCTGAGAGAGGGAGAGAGGCCCCGGCTGGGAGGCACCAGTCCCACCCCAGCCCTAGAGCGGCGCGGCTGGCTGGTCCTGGCACAGGGGCTGCTTCTCTGACTGCTGGGCACAGGGAGCCTGGGAGCGGCACTCTGCATCCTTCCTCCCCATCAGGTCCTCTGCTGAAGAGGCAAACCCTTCTCTGTGCCCCGGGAAGCAGCCGGGGTCCTGATCCAATGCCAGCCACTTTGGGAAGTCTGCAGTGATGGGTCACTCTCTAAACAAGAGTGGAGCGACGTCCTCGAGATAGGAGCAAGATCTCCCCGCGGGCTGACGACGGCGCTCCTCACAGCTCCCTGACACTGCTCGCTCTGCTCACCTTGCTCCTTGGCCACACGCCCCGTGCGTCCGATGCTGAGCACTCTTACTGCAGTTCCACCACGAGAGACTGGGTCTTTGTGGCCCCCTCACACACAGCACCTGGGACGTCTAATGTGTGCCGTGAGTCTTTGGGCCGGGATAGGAACGCCCCCTCGGCACTTGCATAAGCAGCAGCTCACAGGTTCCCTGCAGAAGCAGGGCAAGGGGGGTACGCTCTGGAAGTGGGGTGAGTGGGTGGAGAGAGGCCTGGTTTGAGAGCCCCAGCCCCGCCTTTGTGCCACAAGCCAACTGCGGGCCAGGCTCCCTGGGGCTCCTTTGTAGCGGGTCAGGTGTCTGGGCAGGGCTCCCCCTCCCCGCTGCACAGCCATACGAGCTTTGGTACAGGGACAGGGAAGCACGGTGTGGGCTGACCTGGGAACTCCGCCGCTTTGTGGGCTGCAGCACTCAGCTCAGTCTGCAGGTGGCTGCCCAGCGCCTCGACCGCCGTGACTGGGGGACCCTTCCTGTTGGGGTCACGTGGGTGCATGGACAGTGCCCCAGACACAGCCACAGACCTGCAGCTCCCACACGACTCCCCAGGACCCACTCCCACTTTCACAGACATCCATCCATCTGCAGGACTCTGCCCCCAGCTAATCGGTGTCCCCTCCATGCACAGCCTAGGACTAGAAGGAGCTGCACTGTGGACCTGTGGGCAGGTGCGGGCGGTGTGGGGGCTGGGTGGGTGTGGAGAGGTGCCCAGGGTCCCACGGAGGGTGTGAGCCCTGCAGTGGGCAGGAGTGGCCCTGTGACTGAGCAGCTCGGGGAGTGAGGCCCGGGGTCAACCTCTGTCCCACGGGCGTCTCCCAGCAGAAAGCCCTGATCTGGGCTGGAGCCCTCCGTGTGTGCAGGGAGGCTGGGCTATGGGTACGCGTTGTTCTATCCAGGGTGACAGGTCCTGAGAACGAGGTGCCGGTGGATGATAAGAAAAGTAAAGAGACAAGAAAGACAAGAGAGGCAAAAGCCTGGGATCAGGGGCTTACAGCCTCTCGGACTGCAGTCCCGATTACCAATCTCAGTCACCTTTTATTGAGCGAGAACCAAGGGGGTAGCTAGTACAAATGGGCAGATACCAAACGTTTTAGTAGTTAAAGCATTATCCTTCTCCAGTTCTGCCTCTTATGCTGCTGACAACAGTCCCCAGGTATACCTCCTACACTCAGCACCACACTCACTCAGTTCAGCTGGGGGTTATAAGTTGGCCACCAGTTATCAATCCACTGTCATCACAGTCCTTACTTCCCATTAATTTTTACAGTGCACGGCAAGACTAAAAAATAGGGATCTCCTGCAATTCAAATACACTCTTACCTTCAAGTAAAAGGTTTCAGTTCATTTTTGCAACACCAGACAAATCATTGTGTGTCCTCAGTGCTTTCTAATCAAAGGATGTCCTTCTCCACAGGTACAGAGCCACCGAGTGACAAGCGAGAGGTCCAGGGTCACCCGGGGGTGAAGGCAGAGGCACCCATCACACCGGGGTTAGAGGGAAGCTGCGCCCCGGGGGGCCCGGCCTGTCACTTACTTCAGCAAAGCGCTGAGACTCTGACCTCCCTCCTCAGCTACCTGATCCCTACCGAAAGCATTCGCCCCACGAGTGTCCCGGTCAGCGAAGCCCCACCCCCCGCCATCCCCTCTGTCACCAGAGGGATCTGTAACACCACAGAGCTGGCTCACAGTGCAGCACATGGGCTTTGTGCTCGGTTTGGGCACTCCACACCTGCATGGCACTTCTCCCAGGGGCACCCTGAGGTGACAGCCCTGGCAGCAGAGGGAGGGAGGGGCCCAGGTTCACGCAAAGCCAGGGAGAAGGACGGGGAGGGCTGGGGGTGAGGAGGGGTTCAGGGTGCAGATGGTGTGAGTGAGGGGGTGCTGGAGGAGGACCCTCATGTGCCACCACCGCAGTAGCCGGCCGGAAGCCACGATGGTGCCATGGGCCAGGACTGGCCTCCAGGCCACAGCCAAGGGCCCAGGCAGGATGCCTCCCCTAGCCTGCCTGGGTCACAGAGCGCGGGCTCAGGTGGCCACGGCTGCATGCCCGGCAGGTGTGACATGTGTCCGCTTCAGCTCCAGGCACTCAGAGCCACCAGAGGAAAGGCTCTGGGGGAAGGGGCAGGGGACGGTGGGATACAGCAGAGCCCTGGTGCCGCCCATGGGTGCTCCTTGATACCTCTGTAGCCCAGTGGCAGGGAAGCTCTAGCGCTGTCCGTGATGGCAGCCATAGCGTCACCACTGCTGCGCTGGGCCTTTCCCAGTTCCCTGTCTTTCTCTCATGCCTGCTCTTCCCCTCCAGGTCTCACCTCCATCCAGGAACAAGAACCGTCCATGCCCACTCCACAGGCTGCCTGTGGCCTCCTCAGTGCTGTCCCCTCGCTGTCCCCAGCTCCGAGTCTACCACGTCACGGGTGTCTCACCACACTACAGTGTTTCTCCAATTCAAACACATATGCCACGCATTCCATCGCCCAGCATCGTGAGCAGGCAGGCGGCCATGTTGGCATCCGTGGCCTGGGGTTCAGAGGCAGTGAGTGAATTCCACATGGCCCTGGCTGTATGGGCCTCTAGGTGCCAGATGGCAGGTCATGCCCCAGCTTCACGAAGTGAGGACACAGGCCCAGGGCACCACCCCCGGGGACAGGCACCACCCCCGGGGACAGGCACCACCCCCGGGGACAGGCATCACCCTCTGTGCATCGCGGAATCCAGGGTGGCCTGTGTTATGGCTTAGATGTAAATGTGCTCCAGAAAGCCTCATGCACTTGTCACTGGGGCTTTGGGAGGGGCTTGGTCGTGGGAGTGTGGATTCGCCCACTGAGGAGCTCAGCTAAATGTGATGCTGGGAGGCGAGGCTTGGTGGGAGGAGGTGGTCAGTGGGGTGTGGCCTGGAAGGGTCTCTCTCCCTCCCCTCCCTTGAACTCTCTCTGTATCCTGTTGCCTTGCTATGAGCAGCTCCCCTCTGCCATGTCACCCGCTTTGAAGCCTGCTGTCTATGGACTGAAACTGCTACAAACTGTGAGCCAATAAACCTCCTTCCTAGTTGCTGGTGACACTTAAGAAGCACAGGTTCTACTGTGACCCAGCAGGATCCCTTGATAACACGCCGTATGCCAAGATTAATGTCAGGCCTTGACAAGGAGAAGGCATTTGCCTGTTCTTTCCTTCTACTCTTTAAGGCGAAGATCCCTCAGAACAAGTTGCCCACTGGCAAGGTCTTCCTTCTCAGCCACTGAGGAAATTCCTCCCTCATTGAGGACCGTGAAACATGACTGACTTGGAGAGCACTTTCCAACAAACCTTCCCACCACCCCAGAGTGAAAATCAGCCCAGGCCAGGGCCACCAAGGGCATTAGGACTCACAGAACCAGAGTCGGAAGGTCACATAAAGATGAAGAGCTGTCCGTACAGCCCTCGCAGCAGGCAGGGGAGATGGTACAGGTGCGGCACCCAGCAGCATGTGGTGAAGAACACACCCGGACATACATGTCAAATCCCCGACGCGAACCCACAACCCTGCATCCTTATGACACAGCTGTCCCCTGTGAGGCCACAGTGTACCCATCCCTGGAGTGTCTATGGGAGTAAACGGTCATGTCCTCAATTGAAGCAAGACAGAGACAGGGTTGTATGGACCCCCTTAGAGGGGACACCACAGTGCCATAGGACCTCCTAGCAGCCCCACCTCTGAAAGGTCCAAGAACCCAGCTGTGAATGCTGACCCTGCTGTGGTCCTTTAGAAGAAAACCTCTCCTGATGTCTGGGTTATTTGACACACTTTATAAGCATTAGTTTATTGTATCATCAAGGCAGACTAGCAGCAGCATTACTGCTCAGACCTGCCTGGGTTTACATACTTTGTTTTTTCTGTGTGTGTTTTTTTTTGTACCGGGAATCGAACTCAGGACTTTACACTTGCCAGACAGGCACTTATGCTGCTAAGCTACATCCCTAGCCCCTGACTGGGTTTAAAACCTTTTGGGGATGACAGATGGTTCACTTGGCCATACCAAGGCTGTTGAGGTCGAGCTCTGAGGAAGTCCTTGTCCCAGAGAACACAGCAGATGGTCTGCAGACAGATGACGCTCAGCGTCATGACTGATTCTGCCACTGCAGGTGGTTGGAGGCACAGGTGTGAAGGGATCTCAATGAGCTGCGAAGTCCCCACTTCACTGCCAACTCCAGGTCCCCTCCTGAATCCTCCCATTCAGAAGAGTTACAGCTCAGGGTGCAGTCAGGAGCCCCCTGTATAGACCAGGACAGGGGACTTGCTGTTGACTCAGCTTTCTCCTGGGTTCTTTTTTTTTGCAGGGGGTAACCAGGAATCGAACTCACAACCTCAGGCTTGCCAAGTAGGTGCTGTGCCGCTGAGCTATATCCCTGGCCTGGGTTCTTTTCTTTCCCTTGATTAAATCACAATTTTCATGGTCTTTATCAGCTCATCCGCCTTTGCAGCATTCAGATTTTTCAGATTTTTCAACTTCAGGTTCACCCACCCGCCACAGCCTCCAGGCCAGCTGGAACTATACTCACACTCACTCCCTGGAAAAATGAACATGGCTTTCTGGGTGACGAGGACAGACCCCCACTCCCACATGCTCCTGTGACCCCAGCAGCTCTGAGTTTTCAGCCACACCCTCTCTTCTAGGCTGGTCACAGGTGGCAGAAGAGATACAGCCTTGGCTGTGTTAGGCTCACTCAGCAGCACCCCACCCAGCCCCCGGAGGACCAGGCAGGTGTCAGCCAACAAACATGGAGGGAGGCCAGGTTGGAGCCTTGGAAACAACCCCCAGGCCTCACACAGAGCAGCCGCCGAGCTATGTGGGTCTGGACCGGGTAGCCAGGAACCAAAGGGGTGCAGGGTTGGAGTGGATGTGGCACCAGTGGAACTGGGGTCTGGAGGCACCTGCAGCAGGGAGCTTGGACCAGAACTTGAAAAGGCAGCGGGGTCAGCCCCCGAGGGTGGGGCCACAGTCTCTGCCTCCAAGAATGGGCTCCACCTCCCACTGATCACCCACGCATGGAAGTGACCTGTGGTCAACCTGTGAAATCAAACAGCCAGCGTCGCTGCCTTTCATCTTAGCAGCAATAATCGGAGAGGGAGAGAGAAGCCATCTAGAAACTCATCCATGTGTAATGTGTGGCCGCTCCCAGGTGTCCCTCGCAGGGGCACCGGGAGAGATCATTTGGAAAATGACTGCCCGAGTGATGGCTGCACGCTCATCAGCATTCGGCTGTGCTTCCCAGCACAGCCAGCACTCCGAGAGCGTTAGTGGGAGGCGGACACTGAACAGGGAGGCCCACGTCCTCTCCTTAAATACTACACCTCTCAGCACTGTGACACACATGTGCTCCTCGGCCTGCACCACAGTGCTACCCTGTGGCGCTCTGCCACGACTCGTGACACAGCTGCTTCTAACCAGGTGCCTGAGCGGCTCAGAGACCTCGCGCAGAGCCCAAGGTGCCCGTCCCCGATGCCAAGACGGGTCCAGCCCTGCGCTTTGAGCTCTGGGGTGGGCTAAGAGGAGCTGACAGCTGCAGCCCCGGATATCACATTGTATCTACGTAATGCACTGTAAGGTGATCTTGTTAGTAAGACTCCATTGGTTCAGAGATTAGGAAGGCAGAAGGTCCCTGCCACGGCCCACCGACCTGCCCTTAACAGTGCCCAGAAACACGGGTCATAAACGAGACCAAGATGGAGAAGACGCCCACCGAGGATGACTTTCACACGTGTGAGCCTGTGACACAGCTTTGTGCACCACTTGTGCGCGACAGGATGGCTTTGCACGCCCATGTGTGACACAGGATGGCCTCATGCACCTGTGTGTCTGTGGCTCAGCCTCTGGCTCCCCTCTGCCCAACTCTGAAGAGGACCCTCCCTGGCCTGGACTCCTGGATGACCAGGAATGGGTCTGCTTTTAAATGGCCTCCTTGTGAAAATGTACACATCTCGTCCTTGCTCCACCTGAACTGCTCATGTTGTTCAGGTGGAAGTCATACTGAAAGCGCCTATGTTCTCCTGAGGGCAGGCCTGCAGGGCCACCACATGACAGGACGCAGCTGACCCCGCAGCCGCCATCTGTGGAGGGGAGGCCGTGACCCAGAGTGAGGGCAAGTGTCAGGGTCCCAGGTGGCTGGACCGGGGAGCAGGTGGGAGGTTCACAGCCTTGCACAGAGCGAACGGTAGACGTTTCTCAGAGGAAACTCCTCCCGGAGCTAGCAGGTGAGGGGCGGAGAGAGGGCACGGCAGAGGCTGCTCCAGCCTGGCCGCTTCCGTCTCTGAGGTTATAACAGCAATTACAATAGCTACTCACGCTGTCATTGTATGAATTAAATAAAATCATACTTGCATGTATGTATAATCTTGACACAGTGCCAGGTACTGTTGATTAAACATTTAAAAAGTGGCAATCGCAGGCATCTTGCCAAATGGGGGCCTGGCACGCGTGGAAATAAGAGGTTTATTAAGTTAAACTGAATGAGTGAGGAAATTCTCCAAACTCTACTTGATTATCCTATGTGTCCGGACAACCATTCCCATACAGACCTGCACCTCAGGAGGCTGTGGGCGTGCAGGGTCATGGTCTCTGACTGGGTGGAGTTGGCCACAGCAATCTGCCCTCTCTGGGACAGCTGCAGATGTGACAACAGACAGACAGAGGGGCGTGGGCCAGGGCAGCTGCCCAGCTGAGACCTGATGTCAGCCTCCTGCTGCCAAGCAAGGCAGGCGTGGGGTGCCAGGCTGGCCCCCTCCCAGAGCTGGGCCCCTCTGCTTCCCTGTGGCCCCCGCTGCACCCCACCACCTGGAGTCACAGGGAAGAGCCACCACTCAAGGCTGCCAGGAAAGGTCCCAGTTCAAATCTCAGAGTGCGGTTTCTCTGAACACAGGTAGTTCTCGCCATGACAATACAGAATTGTCCCTGTGTGTGACTGTTAAGTCTGCAAAGACCAGGAAGCCATCACTCTTGTCCTAGGGGTCCACCTGCCATGACAGGGCAGCACTATTATGTACACTTCAAACCATGACCCTGGCCAGGGCCTCGCAGCCCACCATACTGCATGGTGCTGACAGTGTAGCAAGGCCGCACGAGGGGCCTTCGGCAGGGTAACAGCAGGCCGGAAGGAGCTCGGCACCTCTGCCGCAGGCTGGCGTCTGTCCCTTCATTACCTGGAAGCTGGTCTGGGCCCTGCTCAGCTCTGCACATGCCAGTCACTAAGGAGTGTGGGAAACACCGGGTTATGAGCTCTAAACGCACCTTACCTACCTCACACCCCTCCAGAGTGGAGGACACCAGGAACAGAGGAACAAAAGCATTTGTGGGATGTCCACTTCCAGCCCCCTGAGCGGTCCTGGAAGTCTCCAGTGGTCGCCCTAAACCCATAGTTACCTCAGTTCCAAGAAAAGCAAGGCGTTGCAGACCACCCCGTAGTGTGGCCCCCTCTCTAGCGGGGCGATCCCTGTGATGGGCACTCCCTCCCCCCATCATCGCACGATGGCACCAAACCACCCCCGCAGGTGACAAGGGCCCCCGGCCTGGCCCTGAGGTGACCATCGGCCAGATCACACCTGGCCAGGGCTCCCTCCCCCGACGGCTATGCTGCGCCAGCCTCTGCCTTTGCTCCCTTTTCTACAAAACTCCAGAGCTCTCGCTGCCCTGAGAGGATGGACCTGGGCCCGCTTTGCAGTTCTGCTCGAGCTCCCTTCCTTCCCTTCCTGCTGCTCGGCCCTTCGATTGGCATCTTGGGGCAGGTGGTTGAGTCTGGTCTATTGGGGCTTTGCCTAAAATCCCAGCAACAAGACAGCTGGAAGAGGGGTGCCCAGGAGCCAGGTTTTCTTTTTGTCAGTTCTGTTCAGACGAAAAGTGAAATGGGCAGAGTCACAACGGTAACAAGGAGCACAGATGCCCGGGAATCGGTTTAAGCAGAAAAGTGGATGCCTCTGAAGAAAACGATGCCCTCGCTGAAAGGAAAAGCAGCTCGCGGTAAATGGAGGGATTAGTTACACTTTGGGATTGAAAGACTTTCAATTGCGAAGGCCAGGCCATTATAAAGTAATATACAGTGTTAATACATTTCTAATGGGAACCCTGATGAGGCGCAATGTGCGCGTGTGTGCGCAGAGGTGTGTGTCCAGCTGAGCTGGCTCTGGAGATCACATGGAGGCACGTCCTGGAAGCATAAGTGCTCAGGAACAGACAGGAGCCTTGGGGGAGGTGAGGGAGGGGGTGGCTGCCCCTGGAGTAGCAGCTCATCAGGCGGCACCCAGGTGGCATGGCTGGGAAGACAGCAGACAGCTTGAGGGACCAGAGTCCAGAGATGGCACCGGACACACCTGGGAGCTTAGCACATGCTGGCTGGGGCATCTCCCACAGGTGGGGAAGAGCACAATAAATAAACAGCTAGGAGATGACTGTTTCTGGTGAAAGGAATTTGAGATGGAACGTGGGTCACACCCGCCCAGACACAGAGCATTGCTCTGGGGGCTTCTGGGAACGACCGCCTATCCTTCTGCAGGGAAGATTGGCAAAACCTTGAAAGTTTGATAACCCTTATTTTTTCATACACTGCTACTGCGCACTTCAAATGGTAAAGCCCTCTTAGAGGGTAATTTGGCAATAAAAATGCACATACTCTATGAGTGAAAAATTCCATTTCTTGTAATCTAATTTGCAAAAATTATAGCATAAGTGCACATGTTTGTGCAAGAAGAAAAACTACAGCGCTGCCTGCCACGGCAAATAAACAGGCAGAAAGCAAGCTGTCTGCAACTGGAAGTCGGAGGCGGACCTACTGCTGCGACGAGGGCAGACGCCAGGCTCCGCTTGCCGCTCTTGGGCATTTTCAGCAAAGTGTGGACAGTGTCTACCCCAGGCGGGTCACAATACAGCCAGAGATGACGATCTGAAGCCCTGCGTTGGAGTGCGGGGTGCGTTTCGTGCCGAGTGAGTGGGGGTGCCTTTTCCCCTGGCCTGTACCCTCAGGGCTGCAGGGGGGTTGGCTGGATGACACCCCGCTGCTTTGCACCATCTTCAGTGTGCGATGTGGGGTTGTGGGATGTGCAGATTTGCTCTTTTGTTCGTGCTTTTCCGAGTTTTTCCAGTGGAAAAAACATTACAGAAGGCAGAGCTGACTCAGCTGGGGTGACGCAGAGGGGTGAGAGGGTGGCGGCCACAGCCCTGTGAGAGACCTGGGGTCAGGACCTATGTGGACAGGGTCCCCAGAGGCAGTCTGTGTCCCTTGTACTGACGCCTCAGCGTGAGCAGGAGCCTTGTGGCTCGGGGACCCGCCCACACAGGCTTCCTCTCATCCATACATAACTGGATGACAAGAGCATTTGAGACGGAATCTGAACCTCAGCGAGGATCACTTGCCCAGAGTGCCCTCCTGAGGACCTGCTCCTACAACACGGGATCCCCAAAGCCTGTGCCGGGGAACTCGGGCCCCGTTTTCTGGCTGCCAGGGAGCCACAGCAGTGGCAGGGGACGGGGGCCTGAGGAGGGGAGGACTGCAGGGCTCAGAGCCACGGTGTGACCTGCTCCGCACCATCGAGTTGCGTGCACTAAGGTGTGCAGTGCTCACGTCTCGCCAACGTGGCTGAGGAGCAGAGCAACTGCCACCCGAGTCCCGTCCCCTGCTAGCCCTGCTTCCCTGCCTGCCCCACCGGGTACCACACTCTGTTCACCTGAGCTGGGCAGAGTGGCAGCTTTCCCTCCCTGCTGCATCAGGCCCGGCTCCTTCCAGACACGTGGGGCCCGGCATCTCCACGGCCTCTCACAGGCTGGTGCAGGGGCACCATTGGTCGTGTCTGTGGGCAGCAGCCCTTGGCCCCTCCTTGCTGCCAGGAGGCTGCGTGCGCCGGGGCACAGCTCTGTCCAGGGGGCCTGGCAGGGCACATGCTCACGGCCCCTTCCTCAGCCCTCACCCGCACCTGCACTGTCTGTGCCCCACCAGCGTGCGACCTCAGACCTGCTACCCAGGCTGGAGTTAGCTGTTTTCCTGGCAGCCCAGGTGCCCCGGACCTCGGCCCTCCCTGGCTCTTGCGTCCTGCACGTGGCTGGGGAGAGGGACCTGGTGCTTTGGGCTTGGCACATCTTATCCACGGGCTCACATTTTAAAGCCTACTTGATGATCTCACATGAACAATCGATGTACGCTGCATTTTCACTTCAAAGCGCGAAGGGCCGATCAATCTCTGTCGTGCTCTCGCAGCCACAGCGTAGCTCTAAATCCCATCGTCTTCCCCAAAGTCGAGGCTGGGACCGCGGTCGGGGGTTAAGCAGCGGTGATGGCTTTAAATGAATGAGAAGAATTTTCTAAATATCACCTGGGTTTCCCCAGTGTGCACGGGGCCTCTCTACAAGGTGTTGTCAGGGGGCACAATCTCCTTGCTCGAGGCTGCTTCTCAGAGAAGGTTCCAGAACTGAGCTGCAGTGGCTCAGGCTGCACCACTGTCAGCTTTTGCAACCACGTTTGCACAGCAGGGAACATACAGGTGAGACCAGCCAAGCTGAGAGGAGCGGCACGGACTTGGCCTTCGGAGGCCTGCACAGGGCGCTGTCCACACTGCAGGCAGGGGTCCCGGCCGGCCTCGGTGCCTCCTGCACCCCACCCACAGGTGCTTCTGTATCCATTGTGGCCACAGAATCACTCAAGTCACACGTGAGCCACAGAGATCCAGGCCTGTGGGGCTGGAGGGGTGTCCTGCTCCCACACCTTCGGGCTGGGTGCCCGCACCTCTGCTGTCCAGCCATGAGCACGAGCACGGCCCGGGTCCCGTCATGCTCAGAAACAAACACAGGCTCCCGAGTCTGTTCACTCCCTGTGAGCCGCGCGGAGCCTGAGAGGGGCACTGGCTGTCTTGAGGGGCCCCAGGCCGCCGGGCTGAGTGCAGTGGAGTGTGAGTCAGGTGGGGGGCCTTGGGGGCCCTGTGACCCTGTCCTGGAAGCACAGAGGCAGCTGGTGCAGGCTGGGCCTCAGCGCACACCAGGCCTTACTCTAGAGCAGTGTCTGGGCTCCACGCTGCCTCGCTGTCCCCGTCCCTGTCCCCGTCCCCGTCCCCGTCCCACTCCCCACCCTGTGCCGCAGCGGCCTCAGCCATGGTTGCTTGTTGCTCTCAGCTCCTAGTGCCTGGCTCTGAGCTGGGCCTCACACAGCACAGGAGGCAGAGCGGTACGGGGCCAACATTCCGTGTCCCGGGCCTTAGCCGGGCCGCTGGGGACCAGGGGCAACATGTGGGCATGGCCTGGACTTCGAGGCTGAGCTGAGGTAGGATAGAAGAAATAAAGGTAGGTGGAAAGGAGGCGAGGAAGATTGGGATTTTAAAATTGTACTTTTCAGGGGCTGGGGATTTAGCTCAGCGGCAAAGCGCCTGCCTGGCAAGCTTTTTGAGGCCATGAGTTTGATTCCTGGTACCGGAAAAAATTAACAAAACAAAACAAAACAGAACAAAAATAAATGAAATTGTACTTTTCAGAACTGCAGCTTCAGGACACAAAAGTTACTTTAGCCCCGTTTACATTTTTTTCCTCTCTTCTCCTACGACAACAAGCCCGGGAAATTCACCTCCACCTGCAAACAGACCACACTTGCCCCCTGTGAACTGATCGCTCTTGTCACACTTGAGGAAGCAGCAGCGGGTCCAGCTTCAGACACGTGAAGTGGCTGGCGTCTGACATAGCCCAGAGGGGAACTGGGCAGGTGGAACCCGCATCCTGGACCTCCTATCTCGAGGGCAGCCAGCCCCATAAACACACCCACTCAGGTCCTAATGCGCCCTCTCCCTCTCCCAAGGGCCACACTCTTTGGGTGCCTTTACATTTCTGCCTAATAATCTTTCTCTGTGACAGGAGTCAGCACACCTGCAGGCCGAGGCTGCGTCGGCTCCAGACTCAGTCACCACCTCCAGCTGTCCAGGTGTTGGCAGTGGACTCTCTCTCTGGGCCTTGGTTTCCTCATCTGCAAGGCGGGGCTGAAGATTCCCATCTTATAGACTTGCTCGGATCCAGCCCCAGGCCTCATCTCAGACTGGGCTCCAGCTTGTACAGACGCATGGGACGTAGGGCTGCTGGCCTCCCGTGGTTGGGAGGGCGCCCGGCCATCCCCCTAGTGACTCTGCCAGCCTGGCTGCTAGGACCAGAGATGGGCCCTGTGCAGAAGGAAGCAGGGTTCTTGGTGGGGCAGGGCACGAGAGCGGCTCACACGGGGATCACTTCTGCTCTTCCCGCCCTCCATTCCCAAGGACCGAGGGTGCCCGTCTCTTGTCCACTTCTGCCCAGAGAGGCCAGACAGCCCAGGGACAGGAGTGCAGACTGGGAGCAGACGCGGCAGGCACAGGCTCCCTGGGGCCCTTCGGATGACTGACGCACCAGGTGTCTGGGAGCTGGGCTGTGGGCCTGGGTACCTC